>NC_054388.1:93150827-93450827 GCF_017654675.1 Xenopus laevis
AAATACAAGATTCCTCTGCACTCAACCCATTATCAATATATTTAAGACAGAGACGTTTTGTGCATACTGCTACTGAAAAATGCCTTACCCTTTAAACAAAACAGGGATTGTTTGTCCATATATTGCAATATATTTAAGCTGGCCAACTACGTCAAAGTCATCCCATATCTGGCCAGTTCTACACTCAACTTTCATCTGATTCATTAAGAATTCTATTGCTTCATTATACATTTTACAAAGGGGTTATATAAGTATATATATATATACTGTATATGCTTTTCTCAATACACTTTTTTGATTTTTCAAGAATACCCTGTGGTTTGCTGGTTTCTTTCCATGGATATATGTATATAGACAAAATATATATATATTGTAAAAATACATTGTGTGCGTTTATGGATATTGCGTTTACATGGAACTGTGCATGTTTTGGGTCCATGAAAATTAAATGGAAATGACAAAAGGGTGTGTGCTATTGTGTTTTATAGAAAAGGTGGTTTCATAGTAACATAGTAACATAGTAAGGGAAGTAAGGTTGAAAAAAGACACACTTCCATCAAGTTCAAACTTTTAGGTTTTTTTTTTAGTCTGCCTAACTGCCAGCTGATCCAGAGGAAGGCAAAAAAAAACCCATCTGAAGCCTCTCCGATTGGCCTCAGAGGGGGAAAAAATTCCTTCCTGACTCCAATAAAAATACACAAGCAGGTTGAGTTGTATTTAAGGAAATCGTATGAGGGTGCATATTATATTCTTGTGTTATTGAAATGACAGGTGTTGTCTGTATTCGAGGTTGCTGGTGTGTTGCTTTGTGAGTCTGTATGTGTGTGTGCACTCAGGAGTTGTCAGTTTTGTTAAGCGTCCCACTAACATAGGCACGAATAGTGTGTACTTACATGACATACATTGCTAGCAAGGAAATAAATTGTAAAAACACACTCAGAGTGATTTACACTGTATATAGACACAGAGTTTCCACAATATATATCTATAAATTAATACAAATAGAGAGAGAGAGAGAGAGAGAGAGAGAGAGAGAGAGAGAGAGAGAGAGAAATAACTGCCCTCACTTACTGGAGAAAAGCCTGGGTGCACACTGCAGAACAGTCATATAGAATATCATATAAAGCAAGGCACTCACGGGTCTTCAAATATGGTGAAAAAGAGAGAAAGTTTAAAGTTTGTCAAGGTCTCAAGGAAGACCAGAACGTTGGAATAACAAATATACTTTATCTCTTTTAACCATATTTGAAGGCCTGTGAGTGCCTTGCTTTATATGATAATATATATATATATATAATCTATATCTATAAAGAAGCAGGATCAGCACACTCTGTTAGTGAAACTGATTTATTTCACACGAATTGGCATTTTATCCGACGTTTCGGTCTGGTTCTCCTTGAGAAAGATCTCCATGTGAGACTGAAACGTCAGATAAAATGTCAATTCGTGTGAAATAAATCACAGTTTCACTAACAAGAGTGTGCTGATCCTGCTTCTTTATATGCCATTATGATTTGATTGTGCACCTCTGGCTTTGCTGTTGTACGAGTGCGGGCACTGTGGGACATTGCTCTATACATATATATATCTATAAATCTATAAATCAGCAGACATTATAAACAGTTTTAAGTTTTATTTATCAAAAGAGTTTTACATATATATAAATATCTTTATACATTTTTGCATTTTACAAGATTGAGGATTACCGTTGCTTTTGTTCATGGGGTTGGTGTTTTTTCTCATTATTATTATTACTATTATTATTATTTATGATTTAATCTGAATGTCTGCTGATATAAAGTCGACCTAAGAAATCACTGCGCCCAGCAGGCACCTGGATAGACTAAGTGGATAGGCTGGAGGAAGCTGTCTGTTGGGTTCTTCAGCTACTGGGAATGTCAGAAGTCTTGAGAGTCCATAAGGATAAGAGGAGGCTCAGTCCATTTCTACCTCTTCACAGTCTAATCTGGGTTTAGGGGGGCAGGAAGAAGCTGGGCCATCCGGACTCTCTGGGGTCTCTCTGTCGCTTTTCAGGGACTTGGGAGACTTTGGTTCAAAAAAGTTGTTGTCCAACTGTTCAGTCCCTGGATCTTCAGGGCTGGGGGTCGCCCTGTGGAGGTCACCATTCTCAGTTTTACACACTGTTAGAGTTTGAGTCTGGGATGAGTTCGTGTGTTTGTTGGGGTACAAGTTCTGTGCGGGGTTTGGGGAGGTATTTAGACTGCACTGACCCGAGGTACTGTTCGGAAGAGAGTCCTTAATTCCAGGACTGGGCAGTTCCTGGGCTGAGTTGGATTTAATGGAAGTCTGCGGTACTATAAATCCCAGAGGTTGGGTGATGGGGTACAACAGAAAATGTCCCTTCCCAATTAGGGTCCGGGGGTTCGTTAAACCTGGAAATTCTATCCCTGTCTTCCTTTTGGGGGGAGAGTCAGACAACAGGCTCTCTACGCTGAAGGGGTTGAGTTTCTGGAAGGCAGAGCCTCTGACATTTGGACACAAGCCTGAGTTGTGGTTGGCCTCAACCGGTGACTCCTTGTCACTGACCCTGTCCCTCTGTCCTGTGTTTCTTTGGCTTTGGAAAAAGGCTTGTCCTGTTTGGTCACAGCTTGCTAGGGACTGACTTCTGCTTTGTCCCATATCAGGATGGCTGCTCTCCACTGAGCTTGAGTCATGAGTCTGGGAGAGTCCACTGTCACTGTCAGAACTAGGGGTGTAGAGAGACATGTCGCCTGGAGAGTGCTGGTGCCGGTTCTGGTTCCTTAACATCTTCTTCTCTTGCTTGCGCTTCTTTTTATCCAATTTCTCCAGCTCTTTCCTGGCTATTTCCTCGGGTTCCATGGGCTCTCCACTGCAGGTGGTGGGGTGGGAATTATGGGCTGGCCTCCCAGGGCCCTTCTTGGTGTTCTCTTTTTTTCTCCACTTGGCTCTGCGGTTTTGGAACCAAACCTACACACCGAATAAGGAAAATCAATTAACATTCAGCACTGGCCGAGAAGAAGACAATTTACTCTTGTGTTTCACTTAATCTTTCTTGGTTTTTTTTTTTCGTTTTTTTTGGTTTTGTTTTCTAGCTAAACTGTGGAGTCTTTTAATTGTCCTACAGATGGAGAAACTTGTCAATCTCCCAGTGGTGTTAATTGATGCTCCAATTCTTTGTGCAGAGGGCTTCTTTATAGAATGGGAATTCCTTTACTAATATTTGATATATATATATATATATTTATCTATCTATCATCTATCTATCTATCTATTTATATCTATATTTATAGATATCTATATCTATCTATATATAAAGTCCAGTCTATATATATATATATATATATATATATATATATATATATATATATATATATATATATATATATATATATATATATATATATATATATATATATATATATATATACTTTAATATATTCGTGTTAATTATATCTTCCCCACAAGCAGCAGGTATATGCAACATCCCATCCTACATGCTACACATAACATGCATATGCTGTTTTCTGGCTTAATAGACGGTTAATATTTTACTTAGTAACTTGCCCAAACCGTGTAAAAGAATAACTATAACACTGAAGTGCTGAACTGTGAAGTTATGCACCGTTCATATATGTAAATACACAGATATATCGATTAAATAAATAAATACAATCATTATTATTCTTTGCTGTATCAGGCCATAATTCGCATTTTGACAATTAAGTGACAGTATTCATTGTCGGTCTTTCTTGACATTCATAAGTTTTAGGGGGGGGAGGGGTCTATAAATCTTCAAGGGTTACAGATCAAAACAATCATTAATCTGTTATCTCAGATTCATTTTGAGGAATGTCCTTAAAAGATAATAAATGGAACTCAAATGCAAACCTTGTTTTGGGAATAAAGGGAAATGTTGCACCCGGTGCATTTATCAGCACTAAAAAGTCAACGTGCAACAGTATATCCATCCTTTAACTGCCCATGACAAATATCATTCTATTAAATCGGCCGCCACCGATCAGATAAACATTGTTATCTTGTAAATTCGTCACTCCATTTCCTGCCAATAAACAACCATTGTTGTCAACTCCATTTTAATACAGATTTATAGGCTCTTCTGTCATTTTGCAGCGTGATATTTATTTAAATGTTCCTTAATAAATCAGATCTGGGGTCCGGGAGGATTTATAGGGTGAATACAACGATTTAAAAGGTTCTTTCCCCCCCCCCAAAAAAACAGTTTTTTGCTTTGTTTTTGTTGGCATAGTAAAAGCAAGCAGTAAAGAAAGCGTAATAACGTTCTGATCTACATTTATTCACTGCAAAAATATCAGGGGTTTTGAAGTTGTTTGAAAATGTAATAGCAGCTGACAGTTTTGAATCTCTGACTCTTGAAGCAATGTACTTCTCTGTGGGTTTTTTTTTTTTTAAACTAGATGTCTTTTGATACATTATTTCAGAAGTCAGAACCAGGAGTGCAGATAATATAAACAGCAACTGCAAACGTTAAAAACCACTTTTTTTTTTGGGATTATGGTATATTAGAATGTTGCATGTTTCCCTATGCAAAACTGTTTTTTTAGGTGGTGATATACTTTAATAAGAGTATTCTGTACACAGCTAGGATTTAAAACATTAAGTGGGATGACTTGCTTTAACCTGCCTGTGTTTTCGCCCCTGTAATTCTTTCCTTTGTGTTAATTCCAGGCGGTGTGACCACTGAGAATTACTCATTATGGTATTAGAGGGTGAAGCTGGGTCTCGCCTTCACTTAACAATCTCAGAACAAATTGGATAAAAGGGTTTCCAGACCAGAAGGCTTCACAAGGGGGGAGAGAGAGAGCATTTGGTAAATACCCAGCGAAACAAAGCCAATGCTTTAATAATATTCTGCAATACACTTCTCCATAATAAATTCCACACCTCCAGGGTCTTAATTATGTGATCGCCTCACGCCTTTTATTCCCTCCATTCTGACTTTTTTTTAATAATTATTATTATTTAGATTTAGAAAACACACAAGCAGTTGTGTCTGGGTTATTTGGCGTCTTCCAAAGAAAACGTAAAATTAAACACCAATTTAAATATTTAACGTTAACTAATTTTATTTTCTAGTAGGGTCTAAAATTAAAAATTAGATTTTATTTCATTATCCCTTACGAAATACATTGATTGGATTCCTTTCTGAAAGTTGTTTTTACGCCTATATATATATATATATATATATATATATATAGGCGTAATATATATAAAATCAGTGGCTTCCCTTTACACGAAAACTCCTATTTTTAAACATATTTTAAATATTATATATATATATTATTTTTTAATGTTTAATATATATATATATATATATATATATATATATATATAATAATAATAATAATAATATGTTTAAAAATAGGATTTTTCGTGTAAAGGGATGCCACTGATTATTCTGCATCAGAATTCTAAAAAATAATGACATTAACCCTGCTTGTATTAATTATGTATTGACTGTGTAGAGAGAGAGAGAGCTATTGTTTCGCACGATGATCATAGTTATGGCCTCTTGTTTTCCATAAACATGTAAATATAAATAATTCATGGAAGTTAATAACTCAAACGGAAGACATCTGTACGACAAGCTCGATGATATCGCTGGGTTTATTGGAAGCACATTACACAAAGGGGTTATGGATATGCAAATCAAGATGCCACAGCAAGGAGATTGTTGTCTAATTAAAACGCTATTACGGCGTGGATTATAGGGGAACATTTGGGCTTGTTATTCTATGTATAAGGAATAAAGAGCATACATAGGTAAAGGAGATGATTGTACCTGAACTCGGGACTCCACTAGGTCCAGCCTCAAAGCCAGGGCCTCCCTCATAAACACATCCGGATAGTGACTCTCGTTGAAAGCCTTCTCCAGCTCCTCCAACTGCCAGCCAGTGAAGTTGGTCCGGGTTCTTCTTCTCTTACAGCCCGGGCTCTCCTTGTCCGGGTCTCCTGAGTCTGCAAAGCCGACAATTGCTCAGCATTAATGCATGGATTAATAAATGGACATGCATGGGCTTATAGATATGAATATACAAATACAATCAGATTTAAAGCATTTGTTTCTAATATAATATACAGATTTAAAATCACACCGACCCAGAAACAGAGTGAAAACACCATCTGCGGAGACAGGCCGATAATAGAAGCCAGCAGTTTGCTCACCCTGTTCTCCCTCACCGATCAAAGTCATTTTATGGCCACTTCTGTTGTGTGAAAGTGAATTTGGAGAATGTACAAGTGCCCCCCGCAGGGAAATGTCTATTCCATCTCCCCTTTTGTTCCTTCCCACAGCTTTGAGGATACCCAGGCCATCCTGTGACACTTTGCTGGGGCTGGAGCTGGAGCCTTACTAGGTACTCTGGGCCCAAACTTTCTACAGGCCTATGCTCTCTGCACCCTACTGTATACACAACAATACCACTACTACACTATTACACCAATGCATACACATTCTTATATTCATAAAAAAAAAAAAATGTTTATATATATATATATATATACATATATACATAGAGCCGCACTCCAATTTGCAGTGTAGCGAATCAAATTTATTACATACATCTGTGTGTACAACGTTTCGGCCTTTTTCAAGGATGAGTACACAGCAACTATAAGTAAATATACTGGTCTATTTATGAACTATAAGCATAAAGATTCATTACAGCGAATGTAAAAAAACACTGTAAGATCCTAGGGGGTCTATTTAAACGGTGCATGTGGATATAATATCTTTGAGTATGTGCAAGTATATATGTATAATATAAAAGAATATAGATTCATTCGAGTATATATATATATATATACTAACACAGAGCACTGTAGTTATGCACTTTGAACTTTTCCAGATACTAACAAATACAAGCAAGTGTATATATTGTTCTTCTAATTATATTCAGCTTGCTGTTTTGTATTGTACATCTCATGCTCAGCAATAAAGATATATATATATATATATATATATATATATATATATATATATATATATATATATATATATATATATATATATAAGTATATCTACTGTAGATTATACAGATATGCTGTAGCCATGAGCAGAAGGAATGCTTTATATTATAAATATATACACACAGCAGTAGAGAATGTGTTTATTAATATTTATTGATATTGCTGTTATATATACCGTATGGACTGTTTGTGCAGCAATTATTGTATCCAAACATGGTTCAGTGTATTCCTTACACTGTACTGGTGATTATCACATATACACATCTCACATATACAGTATACATGGCAGTATGTGATTTCCTATCATAACACTTATCTTTAACAACCTTCTGCCCAAGGTACTGTCTCCCCTTGACTGTGCCCACGTGTCACTACCCTAATTTCACCGCTGCCAAGGCCCCCCTATTAGACGTCACCCGCTCCCAAGTAGTTTGGGGGGGATTGGAGTTCCTGGGTGTGTATGTGAGGCTAGTAGTATAAGTCCTGCCTTACTCCTCCAGTGCAGAGATCTGAATAAATCATAAAAATTCAGCACATTTTGCCATCTGGTTTCTCCTTGTTGTCGCTTCCTGCCTTACTCCTACCTACTAACGTGTGTATGGGAACTGTAATCCAGAATGCTCGGGACCTGGGGTTTTCCGGATAATGGATCTTGCATAAGTTGGATCTTCATACCTTAAGTCTACTAGAAAATCATAGTATTCCATCAATAGGGACCTCATCCCTGAGCTATAAACCTTATTTGTTGCGCTCATTCCACTTCCTCTTACCTGACAGTTTGTACTGATGACTGTCACCACCGAGGCCACATCCAGAGTGCATGAGGGGGGTCGGGTTGACAACAGAAGCAGTGCAGGAGCCATTGAGTAATCCGTCTATAGAGAAGGGCACGGCGGCTGCAGCAGACTGGAGCTGGTGACTGGCTAACTCATACACATGGTGGTGGCCGAGTGGGTAAGGGAAGCTCACCATGCCACTCATGGAGCCTCCAAACAGGGCATGAGGGTGCTCCAGAATCCGACTCTCCATCATCTCCCAGGGTAGAGCTGCTGCTGCTGCTGGGACCCTACAAAGCATACAGTGGCAGGGAGCAGTGACGAGGAGACATGCTGCCAGCCCACGATCCGCTTTACTTTATCAACATCAAGCTCCCAATAATTAGCCCAGGCTTGGGGAATTTGGGGCCAATAAGAAACCTTAATCGGCCGTGACGTCACAGCCGTGGCAAACGTTCCCCGTATCGATTGCTAATTATACCTGACACCCACCTCAATAAACAATATCAGCGCTGTCACAACAACACAAGGGGGGCTTGATAAGAACTACATCACAACAAGGGGGAGGGCTGGAAGCAGCAGCAGCAGCAACTAATGCATCTGATTGATACCCAGCTAAATACTACACACAGCCTGGGAGGGGACAAGTAGAGAGAAAAAGAGGGGGTTGAAGAAAACACAACCCCCCCCCCCCCACCCCATCCCCAAAGCACTAATAGATTTCACTTTAAAACATTCACCAGGCTGGTTGGAGGGATTTCTTCAGCACAAATGCTCTACTCTCTGAACCTTTAAAGCGATGTTTGCTCCAATTACAGAGAGACATTGAGCGGCAAATAGACTGATCTAATAATAATAAGGGGGGGATTCATCATTCCTTTCCTGCAAAGCTGTCACATTGAATTTAAAACTACAAGGCGTCTCCTACTCACAGGCCAGACACGCGAACGCCTCTTTTCAAAACAGCATTTAAAGATCTTCTGCTTTCTACCAACAGCCTCCCTCCAATAAATGAGGATATTATAGGGTGACCCCCACCCGGGTGACCCCCACCCCATCCTCCCTCCCCACGACTTGGTTGCGGCTGCTTCTCTCTCCCTGGCAATTAAGTGGTTAAGTTGTTCTTGTTACATTAAAAAAAAAAAAACGGTGGCTTTATTGATTGAAAAAAAAAACGAATATATCCTTGGGCTTTTCTGTGATTAATACACGCCTTTGGCTTTTAGAAGAAATGAGGCTTGGTTAATGGATTGTGATTTATTTATGTGTGTAATAAATGGGCCATATTATGACACATAAGTTCTTTAAATGATCTGAATTTTACATGGTAGTAAATATAGAAATTACACCTGGTAGTTTATTTTATTTATTTTTTTAATAAAATCAGTCTTTCTTTCTTTCTTTCTCTTTTTTTCTTTTTTGCCATCAAGGAAACCAGTGAAGTGTGAATATTCCAATAGCAAAGCAGGCAGGATAAAGGGCCCTAAAGATTATTTTTAGATGCCCCCCACTGACTGGAGTCGGATTTAGCGCCGGACTCACTGCTCGCCCGGACTCTTATCAGGAGATAACACACTGGCCGCAACACCAGCAGCAGCAGATAACACATGGAAGCAATATCCATACACATAATGCATAATATATGAGCGCACAGCCCAAGGTGGCCTCTTTATACATCAAATCTTTATACATCAAATTAGTACTTTAAAAAACACTGTTTTGCAAGTAAAATAATGCCAGAAATTACACACGCACATATCAGAAAAACACACACACACATACACATTTTTATTTTTCACAAAATATTTTCATGTGACAACTGTTATCACTAATGACATCAATAACCACCATTTATATAGTGAATAAAGTACCCCTTCGTGTAAATTATAAGGATATTATAAGATACAGAGGAGTTTCCTGACCATATATAGGCCAAGTGTTTTTATACAGGTCATGGTAACTTCTAATACCCTCATATCTTGCAACACTTTATTTATTATAATACACAAGTTTCAGTCTTGTGAAAGAAATGACATCACTACCCACCGTTTATAACTGATGACCTCAGTACTCAAGGATATAATTTACAAGATATTCATGGCTTTTGTGTATTATAAGGATATCATACACAAAAGCCATGAATATCTTGTAAATTATATCCTTATAAACGGTGAGTTCTGATGTCATCAGTTATAAACGGTGATGTCATTTCTGTCACATGACTCACTGAAATAGGTAAAGTTCCCCCTGTTGCAAAATATGAGGATATTAGAAGTTACCTCGGAGTTCCATGACCTTTATAAAAACACTCGGCCTCAGACTCCTCTGTAACTTATAATAATATCCTTATAATTTCCAAGAGGGGGTACTTTATGCACTATATTATAAGATACCGAGGAGTTGCATGACCATTTATAGGCCAAATTATTTTATACAGGTCATGGAACTCCGAGGTAACTTCTAATATCCTCGTATTTTACAACAGGGGGTTCTTTATTTATTATAATACACAAGTTTCAGTGAGTCATGTGAAAGAAATGACATCACTACTCACCATTTATAACTGATGACATCACTACTAACAGTTTATAAGGATATGATTTACATATCATGGCTTTTGTGTATTATAAGGGTAAAACATACACACACACATATAGATTGTAAGCTCTAAAGGACAGGGACAATGGATGGGAGGGATATCCTTCCTACTGCCTTTCTTACCACTAAGCTCTGCTTTGTGTCCTCCCTGCGTGTGCTTATATATATATATCTATTGTGCTATTATATATTTACAGCATTGGGATTCCTTTACAAATAAAAGATTAGTGGCACTTTCCTTGGATCAGTTTTGAGGAAGCAACGTTTCTGTGTAGAGTGCAGTCTGTCTTCATCAGGTATAGATACACACACGTGTACATATGCAACTAGCACACCCTTAAATGAGTGGTTCATATGATATAGAATGACTAATTCTAAGCAACCTTTCAATTGGTCTTCATTATTTATTTTTTATAGTTTTATAGTTATTTTTATTTTGCAGCTCTGTAAGGCTACACATGTATTGTTATTGCTACTTTTTATTCCTCATCTTTCTATTCAGGTCCACTCCTATTCCTATTCCAGTCTCTTATACAAATCAGTGCATGGTTGCTAGGGGAGTTTGGAAACTAGCAACCAGATGACTGAAACTGCAAACTGGAGAGCTGCTGAATAAAAAGCTAAATAACTCAAAAGCCTTAAAAAACAAATATTGAAAACTAATTTCAAATTGTCTCAGAAGATCACTCTTTTCATCATACTAAAAGTTAATTTAAAGGTGAACAACGCCTTTAAAGGAGAAGGAAAGCTGCGGAGGCATTTTATTGCCAATAGATTAGCTGCAATAGTGCAAGCTAGAATGCTGTATTTATTCTGTACAATATTTTACCATACCTGAGTAAAAAGCTCTAGAAGCTCTCTGTTTGTTTAGGATATCAGCTGCCATATTAGCTTGGTGTGACATCACTTCCTGTCTGAGTCTCCCCTGCTCACTCATAGCTCTGGGCTCATATTACAGCAGAGAAGGGGGGGGGCGGGAGAGGAGCAAACTGAGCATGCTCAAGCCCTGGGCAAGGAGGTATAAGCTGAAGGCAGGAAGTCTGATACAGAAGTTCATGTGTACACAATAGAACGAAAGAAATGCAGTGTTTCTTTTGACAGAAGACTCAGAGCAGCACTATTTTGAGGGTTTACTGGTATATTTAGGTGGACCTTTCTGATAAGGCTTACTTAGTTTTAACCTTTCCTTCTCCTTTAAACGACAACATAAATTAGTAAATACACATGTATGCAATATTTACACCTCTCCACTCATACAAACACAAATGGTAGATAAATATTTATATATTATACATACACAATATTGATATGACTCCATTGATTATGAGAGCTTAGACCGACTCAGCACACACACATATTGTGTTTCCAATAATGAAGCAATCGCTACAGACGCATAATAAAATGTAAGAAATAAATAGCTGTATTTTGAACTACCTGCCCTCTGTACATTGAAATGCTACTGATTGAATAGAGTCGTGGTTTGCCTTCCCCTGGCCAGATTAAAAGTCGAGACGCTTGGTGGGGTAAAGCTTTAAATGACAACTGGAATTTCTCAGCATTGTGTAATAAAACGTCGAGATAAGGCAATGGTGTCGGTATTAATTCTCGGGTCAGGGGGCCAAGGGCTTTGCTTTTCACCATAATTTAATTTCTGTCTCAATAAATACGAAATGTAAACTGTGTCCTAAATTCTGCCTGTAGCAATGATCGCCTCGTTTTATTGTGTGTGTGTGTTGGGTTTGTGTAAGGGGAAACGTGTTTCTGAATACAGAATAGTAATCAAGGCAAGGGAAGAAGAAAGTCTGTTCTCTCTCTCACTCTCTTTCAATCTCCCTCGCTTTATTATAAAGAATTAATTCGACTTTATTTATCCCATTTTCTGGAGCTGACAGAATGTTAATTTGAGTTGAAATTTCTTTCGCCTCTCACTCCCTGACCCCATGCACCCAGATTGGCGTGTTGTAATAACCTGAATCTTTCAACAGAAGCCCTGATAATTGTTACCTTATTAGCATGCAAATTGTTTAATTAATATTATTATGAAGAAGCATATAATCCGTCCCTCACTTGACCTCGAGTCCACATAGCAACTGCCTTTCTGAATTTTAATGTGTACATTTTTTTTTTTTTTGTTTAAAATCGACTCTGTTTGAATGTTCCAAGGGCTTTAAAATAAGATCTTAAATAAAGTGTCTGAGAGCTGCCTTTTAAAAGAGGGCTTTGATATCATATCTCTTTCTGTGGCTTTCAATCTCGACACAGCCCATCCAAGGCTTTTTTATTCTCTCTTTTTTTTTATTTTATTATTATTTTTGAACATCAAAATTTAATAATTGCCTCCTTGTCAATTGGCTTCTTTAAATTCAAGCCCCTTGAATGTGTGAGTGCTGTTCCAAGCAAACAGACTCACAGCAGCTCATGAAAAGCAGCTCTTGACATCAAGTCCTGGGAGACACTGCATTTAAATCCCTTTTTTTTCTGCAGCCGAGTGACATTGTCAGATGCTAGCTTTAATTAACTTGATAATAAGACGTACAAGGCTCGCATTCAGGCCGCCTCTCCTTGTTTCTGCCTTTAACACAATCTGGGTGTTTCATCTTGTGCTGCTTGCTCCTGGCTTTTTTTTTTGCAGCCCATTCATATACTGTATATAAAAGGCTACTTGGAGATGGAATGTAAGGGTTGGCACACTTATCCTTTTTAAAATGGGGACATGAGGAAAAAAGTAGGTAAGACTATAAAACCACAGTATTTAAAGGAGGCATATAGAAATAATTAAAAGAAGCCTAATTTTGTAGGCAGTTATGAGTAATATATGGTGTTGCTTTTACATGGTGCTAAACATTAATATTATTTTTAAAAAGAGCCCCTTTATTGTAGCTCCCCAGAGATGTTATCTGGTCCCTGTCTGTGAGAGGTGGGCGTGTCCTAACGGTTCCTGCCAGAAGCACAGTAGGAGGGAGACAGCCAATCACAGCCCCGCAGTCAAACACAAGCACAGACAGGCTTCAGTTCCCTATCAGGTCCTGCTAGCTACTGATTGGTTCCTGTACTATAGTGCCGTGAGCTGAAAGCCACTGGCTCCCTTGCACAGCCTGAGAATTTAGGGATCAGGAAGTGGAAGGGGGGGATTATTAGGCTTTTTTGTAGAAATATTCAATAAATCAGCCTGAAACACTACTTTTTTAAGCACAATAAATGAGTATTACACACGTACATTCTTATTTTTTTACACAAAATGTCTTCTTTTGATTGTTGATAGTTCTTCACCAATGGCAAGAAGCTATTCTTGGTCTGTACAGGCTTTAATGGTCTATGGAGTCCAGTAAAGAGAGACCAGGCCTCAGATACATAGACGACTTGTTTTTAGGTTTAAGATAGGCACTTTGTGATCCGGAGCTTCCTTCTGTAATTGGGATTTGCAGATGCACAGTCAGTGTTCTGTGATAGCCAACACATTAATTTGAATTAAGCCTGGGTAGGAGTACATCAGTCTATAATCCTTTCCTCTGGCCTGAGTGAAGGGATATTGGTCTTTCTAGCAATATTTCAGTTGTATGGTACAATGGCTTCCAGATATTTGGGGTACACATTTTATTCACCTAATCAGAACGATTATTAGAATACATGCAGACGAATTCAGGCAAAAATAAATGGATGTACTTATTGTAAAGCCTAGAACGTTTATCTAAATGTTTATATACCAAATCATCCTTCACTTGTTATCCTGTGAGGAGGGATGAAGTACCCAGGAATAGTAGCTTTGCAGAACGTGTAGGGAAATCTGATCTAAGGAGTGGTTGATCCATAGCACTTCTCCCCACTAAAGTTGGCTAAAGAGAGTTTGGGTAGAAGATCAATGGAAAGGGAGAGCGATCAAGGCTGTAAAGCTGTTAATGTTTTTCACAGTATCCCACCCACTACTGCCACCTAGGGCCCGCAGAGCTGCAGTTAAATTTAAAATGTCACTATCCTCTGTATAAAGTGAGAAACCAACTCATAGTGCTCCTCTCTGCTCCTGACAAGACCCAAGTCGCTTACTGCATATTCCATTTACCCAAGCACAGCATTTATCGCACATTTTTATAGTTTTTTTTTGTTGTTTATTAATAGTTACAACAATAACATTTACATTACAATAACAACAGAAAGTGCATGCAAAGCCATGCAAGAACATGTGCAGCTGTACAGAAATGTGCAGCTGATTCAAGAACTAATTGCAAGCCCCTCTGTTATCTAAAGGGTTAAGGCCTGCCACAATAACACTCACATTACTGTAATTAGTGATTGATTCATTGCAATTAAGTGCTGCTGCCTTACATCCCCCTCCAACCCCTCAGTGCAGCCCCTGTGGTTCGATACAAGCTGGTAAGGGCGCAGTTATAATAAGGCAGCGCTGCAGACAAATACAATGTTACACTTCATTTTGCTCCAAGAAGAGCAGCAGCAAAAGCTTCTTTATGGGTTCGTTCGTGCATTTCCGGATACATTCGCTTTTTAATTGATACACAGCTCTATTATGAGGATTAACCCTTGGTTTTTGGCTCAGCCCCACCATTACCTTTCTCCTTGTTAACCCTTGCACATTGCGCCTGTTTATCAATATGATGCCACAATAGACACCATCAATATGATGCCACAATAGACACCTTTTAAGAAGCACTTTAAAGTAGAGAACCACTGTGTGTGTGTATATATATATATATATATATATATATATATATATATATATACATAATAATAACGACCCTCATCCTCCATAGTGAACTCTGTCTATGAGAGGGGTTAAATATAAATAAATTAGACTGACACCTCCACCTTAATTTTCTTAGTCGACCACAGTTTCCAACCCAGTTTCCATGTTCCAGGGAATTTTAATGGCTACAGTTGAAAAACACTGAAACCCTGGGCCTGTAAAAACGCGTTGCCAAATCACAAGTGTTGTTTAATCCTTCTGAAAGGTGGTGGTGAATATGTTTGGTTGGCAATTGTTTTATGGCAAGAATACTGCCTATAATTAAGCTATTCCACTGCAGGCTGTAATAATTCATGTTTATTAAAGGGATGGTTCATCTTTAAGTTAACTTTTAGCATGTTATGGAGCTGCTAATTCTAAGCAACTTTTCAATTGGTCTTCATTATTTAGTTTGTATAGTTTTTTTTTAATTATTTGCCATTTTCTTCTCACTCTTTCCAGGTTTCAAATGGGGGTCACTGACCCCATCTAAAAACAAATGCCCTGTAAGGCAGCACATTTATTTTTTATTGATACTTTTTCTTACTCATCTTTCTATTCAGGCCCTCTCCTGTTCATATTCCAGTCTCTTATTGAAATAGGTGCATGGTTGCTAGGTTAATTTGTACCCTAGCAACCAGATTGTTGAACTTGTAAACTAGAGAGCTGCTGAATAAAAAAAACTAAATGACTCAAAAACCACAAATAATAAAAACCAAATGCAAATTGACTCAGAATATCACTCTCTACATCATACTAAAAGTTAATTTAAGGGTGAACAATAATATAAGGGTAGAAGTATGTAATTATGTGCTGCCAATTATACCAACCCATAGTAACCAATAAAAAGATCAGGTCAGCTAGGTTGGCATATATGCAGGAAAGTACCCCTACAGGCTTCTCCTAATGGCACATCCCGGGGCACCTATCCATTGCAGCACAACAGATCTCCCTGGGTGGGAATAAAATGCGTTTTTAAAGGGACACCATCGTTAAATATAAAGTCAGCTTTTACACCTCCAATCTGAAATCTTAAGGAAAAATCGTTATTTGCTGAATTTCACAGTAATTTTAGTGTTTCCAAAGGGAAATGTGATCATATTGCTAATCCTCCTCCTTCCTATCTCTCAGCAAGAGTTAGCCAGGTCATGCTTTACGGCTGATATGCAGGCAATGCTAGCACATAGATCATGCACACAGAAGTGGTCTGAAGGCAAACAACACCATAGTAGCTTTAAAACATGTCATTTTATGGGCTAGATTCAGCAACAGAAAACACCCAGCACCCACATAATGGCATAATGACTTGTACTATTAGCATTACCCAAAACCAATATTTAATCCGAAATCTGGTAACATTATCAGTCCTATCCAGTAAAACAGAAAATAAATCCAGTACCCTGGTATAAAGCCATCTCCTACCATCCCTGCTTGTATGCTGAGCCCTCTAGATATTGCAGAACTACAGCTCCCAGCATCCCCTTCTAGACACATGTTGTTAGGGAGTTCTGGGAACTGTAGTTCTGCTCCCTATGAAGAATTGTAAGTTTGCGCACAGGCAGGTGTTTCTTTCACCCCCCCCCTCCATCTAGATAAACTAATAAAATCGCCCATCCAACACTGATGTCAATATTACTTTAAATTACACAAAATCAAATTTATTTTTAATTAGCAAATTAATAGGCGGCAGTTGAGGGTTTTAATTACCCAATTAACTTCACGCGAGTTAATTTTTAACCATCTAAATTAACTCGCACGTTCCTCGATTTGCTGATAATTACAGAATTAAATCTCAATTAATTGTTGGAGGTGATTTGATCCGCCGCTGAACGGAATGCGCTTCCAATTAACCACTAAATAGAGATTGTGTTGATGTTTTCAATATTGGAAACCTTGGATTTGATTTTTTAAAGCGCAAAAAAAAGACTTGGTTTTTTTCCCTTTTTAAAATTCCCTTCTGATCTCTTGCAAATTTGTATCCTTCTTAATCCGGACAATTAAAACTTTCCTTTTCCCTATAATTATATTTAATTGTAATTCTGTCAAAGTAGGAATTGGGGAGGGGGTTGTAGGGAAAGGCACAAAGTGATTGATTTGAAGTTTTAATTCACTTCATTTCTGATAGGAAGAGGGGGGGAAAAAAAGTAATTCGTTTTAAATTACCTCTTTCAAACCTGACACCCAGATGCCCTTCAAAAATCTCTCCCCCCCCCCTTCCCCTTGCATTAAAAAACTGAATTTCAAATGAGTGCAGCTTTTTAATACTAATAACCAAACTTCCATCAGAATAATAATTTCATTTCAATTAAAACTGACTTATCACCTTTGCTAAAACGTGCTTAATATGCCTAAAATTATCAATGCTTGAAAGAGTCTAAATCAGGAGACTTAATTGTAATCAGCAAATCAGAGGTAGTTGTCGCCTTTTCTGCCTGTGCAGAGAGGCAGCTCGGAAATAGAACTAATTTACTAAACTCCCCCGGGAAATCCGCTCAACAGATTAACATTTTCAAAATATAGTAATGATATAATTTGAGAAACGGTGACGCCAATTTGCGAGGCGCTCTTTGTGCAGAAATATTTCCATTCCCAGCGCCTGCATATTTTTTTTTTTTTCCCTGTTAATCACAGCTACATTTGATGGGTGTGGGGGTAAGAGGGTTGCAATTTGACTTATTCCTTATTATAAAAAAAAAAACTTCAATTTAGTCATTTAACACAATGAGAGAGAAAATGTAACCAAATCTTCAGATACCACCACCCCCTCCCCCTTGTTTCATTTCTGGAACACCTTCACACAGTGCAGAAGGATATATTAGAATTGGAAATGAGTTTTAATCTCTCTAGCTGGTTAAGGGAAAGAGAAAAATCTTATTTATATATAAAATGTATATAGAAGAACTGACTATATAGATATGTACTGTGAAGTCCCCTTTATTGAGAGAGGGTGCCTGGTATCAATATCAGTGATGATTAAATACACAGCAGTCCCAATAGAGTGTAGGGGGCAGGTTTGCTAAAGGGCGAAGTGACTATCGCCATCTTGACGTCATTCAGGCACTTTGCCGATTTACTTACGGGCGCAAAGCTTCAGTTTGCCAGCGAAGGCGATAGACGCTAGCGTTGCTTCGCACTCTAACGCCAGGTGAATTTTCGCTCTGGCAAACAGACGTAACTCCGCAAATTCACTAAGATGTGGATTTTACTGAACGTTAGCTCATTCGCCCGACTTGCCTTCGCCAGCTTAGACCAGACGAAGTGTAATGGAGTGTATAGGACTTCCTCAATTTTTAGTGCAGGGGCACATGGGCAGATTCGGAGAGATTTAGTCACCTGGCGACTAATCGCCTCTTCTTGGGGGCGACAAACTTCCCGAACTGCCTTCCCCCTGCTATAATGAAAAATCGCCTGCAGCAATGCACTCGCGGTGCTTCGGTTTCCGAAGTCGCCCGAAGTTTTCTCGTAAGGCAACTTTGGGCAACTTCGGAAATCAAAGCGACGCGAGTGCCATTGCACTGGCGTTTTCTCATTATAGCCGGAAGCAAGGTACGGGAAGGCAGTTCGGGGGGAGATTGTCTCCCCGAAGAAGAGGCGATTAGTCGCCTGGCGACGAAATCTCCCTGAATTTGCCTGTGTGCCCCTGCACTACGTCCCAATATACGCTGGTATCTTTTCCTTTGGTGATAGCCTGCAAAGGTCCGTGAACATTTTTTTGGGTAATCGGGTTCCCCCCTCCATTTTCTAACATATGGAAAATAAACTATACACTGGGCTCATGTGTAGGGCATTATAACAACTCTATTTTATTTATTAAGGTTTCCTTGACTTGTGTAATATAATGTATTTGGTTCAACATATACATGCATTCAGCTTTATCATCTCCCACTTTATGCTTTAATTTGATTGCCGAAGTAACGTTAATTTTAGTGGATTAGCGCTGTTGTAACGAATTTACGCCTGGCGAAGTGTTGCGATCGCTGCGAAGCCGTCGCTGGCGAATTTTTGCTGCTTAGTGAATTTGCCCCTTGGTGAGCTGAAGTGCTCAGAAGTAAGAGCTGGCTTCCTACATAGCCTAGCTAGGCTCACATTTGATTACAGGTGTAAATTCTGCCCAGGTCTAGTAACCTATAGCAGCCAATCAGCTTTTTAATTAAACCTGCTTGCCTGCTTATTCGCTAAGGGCTCTTACAGACGAGCGTTTTTACCTGTGCTCCCCTGCGTTCCATTTTTCTGCGTTCAGCCGCAGGGGAGCGCAGGAATAGATGCATTACTTTTTTTCCAATGGGGCTGCACTCCCGAAACCAGGGAGACGCAACATGCTGCATTTTTCCTGCGTTCGGCGCCTACACGCGCCTGTGTGAGTACAGCCCCATTGGAAAAAATGTAATGCGTCTATTCCTGCGCTCCCCTGCGGCTAAACGCAGAAAAACGGAACGCAGGGGAGCGCAGGTAAAAACGCTCGTCTGTAAGAGCCCTTAGGTAGCTGACTGGTATCTGCCCCCCAATACTTACCTCTACTATCACTTTTAGAAAGGTGGTAGGAATTGGCAGTGTAGAGAGTATAGTTGTGTTTTCCGAAACCAAAACAGGTATTTCCAGTGTGAAAAATTCTATCTTTTTGCTTTACCAGATTGAAAGGTTTACAGGGAAAGTGGTGGTACATGTGCTTTATGTAGTTTGGGTGCAGGCTGTAACCCCAGGCCCGGACTGGCAATCTGTGGGTTCTGGCAAATGCCAGAGGGGCTGCTATAAGGTCCCATAGAAAGTCAGTATTTAGTGGGCTGGCGGGGGCTGTTTGGGCCTCTGTGTACCTGAAATGCCAGGGCCTATTTTAATTCTCAGTCCGGACCTGTGTGACCCCACTGTCATGGGTTAAGCCCTCATATATACAAATATGTAGAATGTTAAGTGGCAAATTTTAACAAAAATGGTGATTTAGTGTGCCAAAAAATAGCCAAAATGGTTGACTGTTTTTTGGCACAATAAATAACAGTTTTTCACCAATTCTGAATACCGCTGGGCATCATATACAGGTATGGGACCTGTTATCCAGAATGTACAGGACCTGGGGTTTTCCGGATAACGGATCTTTCTGTATTTTGGATTTTTTTCCCTTGTCTACTAGAAAATCATGTAAATATGAATTAATCTCAATGGGTTGGTTCTGCTTCCAATAAGGATTAATTATATCTCAGTTTGAATGAAGTACAAGGTATTGTTTTATTATTAAAGAGAAAAAGGAAATCATTTTTAAAAATCTGAATTATTTGATTGTAATGGAGTCAATGGGAGATGGCCTTTCCGTAATTCTGAACTTTTTGTAAAATGATTTTCGAGATAACAGATCCCATACCTGTACTTGAGGCACTTTTTTCACCTTGACTCATGGCAGTAGCGCCGGATTCACTGGGCGGGCGCCCCTAGGCTGTGCTCCGCACGATCCTAGTGTCCGCCTGCACTACCACACGCTGGCGCAAAAGCGCAGGGGAGCGCAGGCTCCGCACAGAGCGGCTGGGCGGCATGCCGCCCCCAAAATTGTGCCGCCCTAGGCACGGGCCTATGTGGCCTGCATGGCAGTAGCACCCACTGGCTGCCGTAGAATATTAAGGTGGCCATACACGTCCGATTAAAGCGGATGACAGCCCGAGTTGGCAGCTTATTGGCCCATGTATAGGGCACTGCGACAGGCTTCCCCGATCGATATCTGGGCTAATGTCGGCCAGATGTCGATCAGACAGGACTAAAAATCCTGTTAGATCGCAGCCGAATCTGTTTGTTTATGCAGTCCCGCAATCCGACCGCCCAATACCCTTCGTTATGATCTGATTGGCCTAGCAATCGGATCAGCCCAAGGTGGGCATATCGGGGAGAGTTCCACTCATTTTGAGGCATCGCCAAACGAGCGGATCTCTTCGTGTATGGCCACCTTTAGACATACAGACAGTACACCTTTCATTACAGTGTCCCTAATGCTTTCATTTCAACATTGAAGCAGGGTAGCCACACAAGGGCAGATTTAAGATGCTGGTTTGGGTCCTTTAGACCAATTTGGAAGCTTATCTGGCCCTGTATGGGGCCTTCCAACAGGCTTCCCGACCGATATCTGGCCAAAAATAGGCCAGATATTGATCGGGCAGGTTTAATTTTCCTGGGATTAAGGACAGCTTTGGCTAGTTGATGCAGTCCTCATCCTGTGGGCTCCCATTGTTTCTGATTGTTTGGCCCTAAAGCACTATGATCAGATTAGCCTGATATTGCCCTGCCTTTGGTGGGTATATTGGGAGTAGATCTACCCATTTTGGTGACCTCTCCAAACGAGAGGATCTTATAGTATATGGCCATCTTGGGTAGGTATTTTGCCCTGGACCTGCTGTCTGACACAGCGACCACTACTGCTGTGGCATACAAATTGGGGTAGAAGTAGCTAGTGTAGAGGGCACAGATGCACTCTTTACAAGAGAAGAGACAATATTCAGGATAGAAAACCACAAACTTTTTAAAAAACGACTGCAGGTCCAACATTCTGCATTCCACCTGCGCTCGGCACTTACATGCATCATCGTAAGGATGGGCCTATAAAGAAGACTTCCCTATGTCTGGACCTGTGCTCTCCTGTGGTTGAACGTATAAAAAAGGAATGCAGGGGAGCACAGGACAGAAACGCCCGGCAGTAAGAGCCCTTAGGAAAGGTTTTCTTTTGTCCTTTATTGCATTTTTAACTTTCACTATTAGTGAATTTAATCAACCAAATTTTTTTCTCTTTCAAATATACTCTCTCAACTGCATTCAGCCGAATCTGAATCCTGCTGAAAAATGCTGAATCCCAAAACAAATCCTGGATTCGGTGCATCCCTAGTTTTAATGGGTGTTACAACAGTGTCTCATGAAGGATTACTAGAGCATCATCATCAATTTATATAGCAAATGACACAAACAGGGACATTACAATGATTTAAAGAAGGGTTACAAAATGAAAAAATAGGCACATAGAATACAGTTTCTGGGCTGCACCGATTGCAAACCAATAAGTGCAGCCCTTCTAGATGGATATTGTAGAAGTGTCCAAGATTTTTCACATAATCTGTTAACTTTAGTCTAATAGGAAACCCTACTGTGATCCACCCAGAATTATATATTCAGCCACATTATCATACCACATTACAAACACAAGGCATCCACTTTGCCTAAACAGTGTGATCCAATTACAGCGCATGTTTGTCTGTGATCCAACCTCTATGTGATCAAAGCCCACTGTTAGTGGAGCAGCCACATGCTCTCAGTATCCCTCAAGGGATCAGTATGTGGCTTTCAGTCCCTTGTCTGTGTTGGTTTAAGTGCTGTCAGTATGATACTCAGGGGCACTAAAGCTTGCAGGACTCATACCTTCCAGCATTCCCCTTTTAAAATATACAATTAAAAAGGAGAAGCTGTGCCTTATGCACTATTTTTTCTGCAGCCTGTTATCAGTTGTGTATTGCTTGCAAGATTCCAGTAGGAAAAAAAATATTCCAGTAATGAAATATACTTGATACAGGGCTGTGGAGGTATAAGCATAATTCATGCAACGCTCCAAAGCACAATACACTTCTACAGATACACAGATGCCACTGCGAGAAGCCTGACACATAGAACCAAGGCACAACCACATAAATATAAAATATATCTATATATATATATATATATATATATATATATATTTGCTCAAAAGATGAAAAGGCGGTGACCTGTTGGAATAAAACCACCTTTTTATCTTACCGGAGTGCCGCCTTTTCATCTTTTGATCAATTATAATCTATCTATCCCAGCTGGTGCACTATTGAATAGCATCCCTGGGTGGCTCATTCACTAAGAGGCCTGAACCTCATCTATTCTGCAACTGGAAATTCATGGCAGGCAGGTATCAATCCGGAACACCAAGAAGTAGAATTCAGGAGCCGAAAAGTTTAAATAGTACAAAAACTTTTATTTCACATTTTGTATAAAAAGCAGAAAGCCTTACGCGTTTCATGTCACCAAACCTATGATTAGCGTTGCCACCTTTTCATAGCATTTCTACCGGTGGTGGTGTGGGCGGGAACAAAAGGGGTGGGATGTGATGTAAAAGGGGCGGGCTGTGATGTAAAAGGGGTGGCACCACGTCGATCGATGGCCAGAAGGCGGAGAAAAGTTAAGTTTCGAGAGGATTGGGGTTCGGTAAATTTGCAATACCGGTCCAGGCCTTGGCAGGTGTTTTACCTATAATTAAGTGTCCCTTGGTGACAAGAAATGCGTAAGGCTTTCCGCTTTTTATACATAATGTGAAATAAAAGTTTTTGTACTATTTAAACTTTTGGGCTCCTGAATTCTACTCCTTGGTGTTCAGGATTGATGCCTGTCTGCCATGATGAATTCCTAGTTCCTACTCCCCTATGCTGAAGGTCTGGGGCATGACACCTGGCCCCAATGAAAAAAGATGTAAGTTTATACACATTTAAATGCAAGGTTTGTTCAGATTCTAGTATTTCCATTGACTTAATCTGCAACTGGACTGGCATTTTTAGTGTTATTCCAGTCCGACAAAGTGATCAATCTGTTTAAATCCTACTGGTGCTATTCGTGCAGCAGTCACAAGACCCTTTGACATGCATAAAATCCACCAATGGTTGTCATGTCATTCCTTAAAAATCAAATATGTAGTCAATATGCATGGAGTGGCTAATTAGCAATTCATTTGCAAGCGTTCTGCATGGCTACTCATAAACCATTGTTGTCTGCAGCATGCAGGCTGTGTCCAGGATTACAGGGGTGACAAGGCAACTCTAAGATCCAGCTGAGAGTGGCAGATGCAGTTGATTTTGTCAGAGGCACAAGGGACAACAGACGGACAGCATGGGGCATAGATACAATGGATTCAGAAGCGCCTTGGTGGGGAGGAGGCCTGGTATACATACAGGAGGCACATGCCTTGAAGTCTTGAAGAGGATCTAAAACCCCCCAAAATAATGATGTAAACTAAGAGCACTTCTCTGAATACTTTTGCAATTTCCATTAATTTTTTATTCCTAACAGGTTCTTGAGATATTTGCATATTTAGAATGTAAAGGCACACACACGCGGTTTTACTGTGCATCTTTTGGCGTGGTCCGCACCGCGGTTTCTAAAAAAAGCCACCCTCTGTGTAAATACGATTAGCGGTTTCAATTTAGGCAATGATGCTAGCGTATTTATGCGGCGGTCAGCTTTTTAAAAAACCGCAGCGCGGACCATACTGAAAATCAGCATGTGTGTCCATGCCCTAATAACAGGTTTTGGCTCAACTAAGAATCGGCAACCCAATATGGTTGCCACATTTTGGCCCGTCTAACTCTGGACAGGGGGCGGAGCCGTGACATAATGGGGGCAGGGCAGTGGTGTGCTGGGGCGGGGGCGTATGTTGTGCCGATCAGCAATTGGCTGAACGCCGTGTCAATCATACAGAAACCTGCCTGGTTTTCCTAATTTGGAAAATCGACTAGGCAGTTTTGACCCAGACAGCCCTTTAAAAAAACTGCCTGTCCGGGTGAAAAGCGGACTAATGGCAACCCTACAACCCAAGGGTGAACCGATTACAAGGGCATAAAAAGTGCATAGGCAGTTTAGCACACTGACCTTCAAATAGAGCTGTTGAACTGAAAAGCCTGCTATTAGCAGAATAACCATTAGTAGCAAACTTTGCACCTTTTAATACACTTCCCCCCTACAATTAAGAAAGAAGAACCCCCCAGTTAAATCTGTAATAATTTCCATGTACTTGATTGCAAACTGAAAAGTGCATTTCCCTTTAAATCCCAAATCTCTTTATACATGGAAAATGAAGTTGCATGCAATATGACAGCTGTATTGTGTGTATATGTGGGTTCTTTATAAATACATGTACTCATGAAGACGCAGAAAGGGGTCCACAGTCAGCAAGAATTTTAATTTTTTTGTGGATCAGTGATACCTTGACAGACAAGTGCACAGCAGTAGCAAAGAGCAAGATATAAGTATGGCAAGAACATAATATCTCCCTTGGACTGGCAGTAAGCACAAGGCACTTGCACCCCCACTGCTCACCCATCTGTGTGAGGTTTGTACCCCAATACCCCATCACAATGCCCCTGTTTGTGCAACCCGGACCGGTAGATGTTTATGGTTGATCCAAAACAAAGACCACCAGGAAAATAAGCATCTTCTGTTCATAAGAATCTTTTGTTCATGGTTTGTTCAAGGGTGATCCGACCTGGATCCTAACTTTACTTGGCTTATTCAAATTGGAGCATTACTGATACATTTGCATCATTTGGGAGTAACATATGTTGCCTTAAGTTGTTTAGTACTTATCCCACTGCCCACATTCTTTACCAGAAAGTGTTGGGGAAATTCAGTTAAATTAAAGGCTCCAGTCCAGTGTTATTTCCAGGGAATAATTTGGCTGAATTCAGACAGCTTCTATATTTGTTTTGTCCATAGCACTTTTAGGACAGCTACAGACTAAAAACAGGGGGCTTATTTCTGACAGTTGCCAATGAAAGATGGTACTGTGGTGGCAAATGATCACCTATGGACCTTGGAATACAGACAAGTCTCTGCCCCTATCTGTAATATCCAGGAAGTAAAATGGTTTCAGACAATGACCTCACAGGTCACATTTAAGGATGCAATAATTAGTTGTTTATATTTTATGTGCGTTATGTGAGTTATGTGAGTTGCAGGCTAAGCATAGTATCCAATAAAATGTTTTCCTATTTTAATGTTATAGGTAAAACAGCATTGTGAAGGATGCCTAGAAGAACACAGCATAAAAAAAACACTTCAACGCAATGTAACCAAAGGGCAATAAGGGAGATTTATATCCCCAAGTCCCATATACACAGGAGCACATTTCCCATACAACCTGTAAGAGGCCCCATACTAAATGGTATCTTTATTGCAGGAGAGAGCGTATTACAGGCTGACGAATGCCATAATGTGCCGTTGCATCATTGCCTACAAACTGCATGTGTCACTTTTACAGAACTCAGTTCAGAAAGCAATGAGAGTTTGTTTCCCATTTGGCAGTCTCTTTAATCTGTCCAATTCCAATTAGGAGACTATACGTTAGCTTGCTTCCAGATTCCTGTAAAACCATTTCATTTTAACTATAGCAAAAAGTAAATAGCTTCAAAGTCATTCCATTACTCCCCATATTGCTTACTGATGCAAATGTCACTCCACCAATGCCGAGTGCATCATACACTGCAAAGCACATTTACTCAATTTCTGGACACTTTGCTCACACCTTGAAGTTTTATACAGCAATGCTGCCATGTTAGAATGTATAAAGAACCCATGCAAATAAGTCAACCAGGATACTGGCTTAAAGTAGCCATATTTTTTTCATGAATTATAACAAATTCTAACAGCAGAAAAGTTTATTTACACACACATAATTCTTACTAAAGCCACTCACTGTTCTGCAATTACAGCTCATTTTGTGCACAAAGCCCATAGGAAATTAATGGGAGCACTGCACAATTGGTCAGTTTAAACTGGAAGTTTAATGGGGCATTATCATATGTGGAAGTTAGATACACTACAGCTCCTCTTAGTTTATTTCAGGTCCATATGTTTATGTGACTATATGTATGGACATATGACACAAAACCCCGCTATCAAGTTATCCTTATATGGCCACATTTAGGGACTCTTTGATCAAGTGCCCCCTGGGTCAGCTAATTATTATTGATGAGCGAAAATTTTGGAAACCCAGTCAATGGGCATCAAATAATTATTTTGACAAATGAAAATTTTTACATGAGCGACAATTTTTGCATGCACAACTTTTTTTTTCCAAATGCATAAAAGTCAATGGGTGTCCAAATCGTTTTGACGCGCAACAAATAGACGTGCAACCTTTTTGTCCAAATGCATTAAAGTCAATGGGTGTCAAAATTATTTAGACGTGCGACAATTTTTACACTAACGACTTTTTCGTTGCAGCAAACTTTTCCGCTGGCAAATCTTTGCAGCAGTTTTGCGAAACAATTCGCAGTTGTCGAAATGCGGAAATTCTCCGCAAAACGATGCCTAGCAATCAATTCGCTCATCACTACTAATCATATCACTGGATGATATGTTACGGTTCCTTTAATGGTTAAAATATTTTTAGCAGACTTAAGGTATGGTGATCCAAATTACTGAAAGACCCCTTATCCAGAAAACCCCAGGTCTCCAGCATTCTAGAGAACAAGTCCAATACCAGTGCAATGTTTATAATCATTAAATAAAAAACATTTGGTTATAGTCTGAGCTTACGTGAACTTCAGTATGGAGAATCACTTTGTGGAGAGCTTTGGGCTGGGAGTATAGCTTCCTACTTACATATTGTCAATGAAATGTTTTAACATGATAGCAATGAACTCCTTTGCTGCCAAGTTGCAGATTTCTGAATGGCTTGTGTAGGGGGTAGAAGCAGTTGGGGCAATGGCTTGTTAGAAGTAAGAATATGGTTTCCACATGACCCAGTTATAACCATATACATCATATGTATTTTAGCCCTCTTGCTGAAGTAATGTTCCAGTATGCTTGGCTGGTAGTGCATTCAATATTTTAGTTATACATTTCAATAAAATATATATATATATATATTTTATCCATTCCTCACTTTTACTGAGATGAGAACAAAGTGACACTACCACTGACATTTGAGCACACACTAGACATTACTCCAAAATATCAAAATAATAGGCCTGTGGTCCAATGAAACAGATGCTAATTAAACAGTATGGACACTTTTCTCTTTTTACAGTTGTTTAGGTCAACATCTATGTGGTGTGAGGTTTTATCGGTACATGTATTTGAAGTTTCAAGTGTGTACCACTCAGCATTAGGCCCGGACTGGCAATCTGTGAGTTCTGGCAAATGCCATAGAGGCTGCTGTAAGTTGCCATAGTCAGTCACTATTTATTGGGCTGGTGGGGGCTGTTTGGGCCTCTGTGTTTGCTGTTTGGGCCTCTGTGTACCTGAAATGCCAGGGCCTATTTTGATTCCCAGTCCAGGCCTGCTCAGCATGTTCCCAAGTTATGATCCAAACACACACTCTTGACATGTTTGTTTACTCCCTTAAGCTGGCTGTGCAGATTTTATCTTCATGTCCAATGGACAATCATTTGTTGCAATCTTCAGACCTACAACTAACCATTCAGATGAAATAAAGATGAAATGAAACCAGTTTGGCCTTGAATTGACAGACAGCAACTGTACAAAAGTTATGTCCAACAAATAGTAGTGACAGTCGCCCGTTGATATTGTCAGATAGAGAGATACGTGCAGAGATATTATTGTTAGCAGGCAGATATCTTCTAGCCTGACTAAACGACTGCCATGTTTACAAAAATATCAGGACGATCCACATACAGCCTGAAAATCGTCTGAACTGAGACTTAAAAGAAATTAGAGGGGAAATTTGGTCTTGATTACTATTTTGCTTGGTGACATTCCCAGTACCCTAAAAAACTGTATAGCAGATATAATGTGCTGTAATAATTGGGCCTTTACTGATTTGCCAGCAATTAGGGAGTGGCCCAGACAGACAGAGAGATGGACCAAAATATGAATCACAATCGCACCAACTGAGACAACAGCAGAAATCTTCAGACTCCTTGACTTTAAACCCTGCTCTGCAATATTTAGTTAGCACTTCCCTCTTAACTGAAAATGGTAACGATCACCCTTACTATAATCCCAACCATGCCCCAGAGATGACAAATTTAAACTTAATTGCAATTCACCATTCAGTGATGTTGGTCCCTTGGGGGCTCATCACTACCATTTGATATCCTCTCTAAGTCTGTTGGAATTGGGTGCACCTGATAGTTATTTGACCAGTTTTATCAAATTTTCACCAAAAATTATATATATATTTTAAATTAATTTATTCATTGAAGACAGGATATGACAGATTTGCGATTTACATAGAATGATGAATGCCAACCCCATAAGCCCCTTTGGCATTGATCTATATAACACTTGCGCTTGCGCTGCACCACCATATATCAACTGTAGTCCTTATGACTGGAATGGCTGAAACCACACAACATATTGTGCAGCCATATATATATATATATATATATATATATATATATATATATATATATATATATATATATATATATATATATATATATAGTCATGTTGCCCAAAAGTTTGCACATATGAACAAGGTCACACAAATGAATTGCATGCAATTTAACCACCAAAAGAAGCCTGAGAAAATTTGCTTTTGGGCCCAAGACCCCATAGAGGCCCCTTCTAGTTAAACCACAAACATCAGATTAGATAAGGCACTTGGTCCCAACCAACTTGGACTATGCATGCCATTTATTTAACAGTGGGCATTTGAGAAACCAATGACACTTCTACAAAATGTGATGACCCATGCTAAGCATATTGTATTTAACTACAAAGCAAACAATGTCATATCTGTGCAGCATAACAAAATGCACATTCTAGAAGTGTCCCTTATTGATCTGCTCACCTTCTTATCCTTGCTTATAAATCACTCCTTCACCCAGATTTAAAAAAAACCCATAAGAGAGAAAAAATATCAAAAACACAGGCAACACTGCTAATTAAGAGCCGGTGTAGTTTAAATGCAATTACTGCAGCCGGACTAATTGCGCTGTATGTGTCAGGTGATCTGATGACCCTGCCTACTCCCCTTCACACAGAGGCTTTCCACTGACATTATAATGGTCTAATGGTCCCTTTTGTTAATGGTAATCCAATTAAGGGCCACCAACGCCTTTGTACACATACTCTTATCAAACGGATGTCTCCATTATTAAAATTGGCAGGTTTTGTATTATTATTTAACAAAAAAAAAGCTTTATTTTCCTCCAGTCTCATATATGTATGTGCGTTTTTTTCTTCTTCATTTTTTGGCCTTTTCTAAAGAGCAGATTGGTGCTAGTAGGCTCCCCAGGGCAAATGAAGGGCCAGGTTTGTGGTGAGGAACTATGGCATGTTAGAGCTATTACCGTTGCTACTTTGGGTTGTTGGACTGAATGTCCTGCCTCAGCACAGTTTATTTCTAATCTGGCCCTGAGCCCTCTTTTGTCGGCTTGGGTTGTATAGGGTTAACAGCCCTTCGTAATCACTCATTTCAATCCTCAGATGGGTCGGTGACTCACGTTGTTCTGATCTGGTAGAGAGAAAGCGTTAACTATTATCTGCTTCAAGCTTGACCATCTGGTGTTGTAGAAAATTCAAAACCCCAGAGATCTACTTATATCCACATCGTAAACGAGAAAAGATGTTTTAATTAAGGGAAATCAGGTTAACTTAGCTCTAATTTACAAGACGCCTGCTTAATGAATTGTCTATGCTGCTCTCTCTTTGTAGAAAGTAAGTCTAAGGATCTTTCTCGACTGCAGTTCAGACGCTAATTAACTAGGCAAAATCTTCACCAGCAACCCCAGTTCCCTCTAATAGTTTTACCTAAAGTCAGCCTGCCCATAGCTTGTACAAATTGCCAATTAAATTTGATTGATATAATGAAATTGGATTTTATTTTTTACTTTCCTTATTCATTACCCCCCTCACTAATTCCATAACACCCATAAAATAAGTTTAGCCTGCCTATTAACCACCTTGCATGGTGCAGATTTTTTTTTAATGGGGGGGACATGTCCAAAATAGAGGATCTGGGGTTATGTTATTCACTAAAATATTCACCACGGAAATCACAATTAAACAGTGAAACAATTTAAAAAATAAAATAAAACAACAAACACACACAAAAATAGACCAGCAATTCACAATGAAAACATTAACAGTTTTCAAAATCCATATAGCTACTTAATTAAATATGTTGTCCTGTTTATAGGAGCTGTGGATAATTATTTAGAGTCATTTAATCTACTCAATTTACACGTTAATTAAAACAGAACGGGATTATTTTGCTTGGCACGCGAAAGAGGGCAAATAGTGCCGCCTACAGTCTGCCATTGAATTGACAGCTACCCAAAAAAACACATTTAAACTAGTGTGAAATTAAATTGTTTTCTCTGCTTTTTTTGGTTTGCGCTACAGATAATGATTTTCACATTTTAATACTAATAAGGCAGTAGTCAATGACACGTTTTATAGGTGAAGGGCCCCAGCCTACTGTATAATACAGCTGCCATGCCTGCCATTAAGAAAACACATGTGCATATATGAATATTAATTTTGGTTATATGAATATGAGTTTATGAGAAGGTGTTGTGTTATAATTTGCTAGGATATAAACAAAATTCATTAACCTTGTGGATTTTAATATTGTTACACCCAATTTTTCTCAGTAGCAGCATGACTAAAACTAAAACTAACTCTACTATTATTCATATATATATATATATATATATATATATATATATATATATATATATATATATATATATATATATATATATGTGAATAAGGGATCAGCACACTCCTTTTTCAATAGTGAATGAATGCTTTTATTTTTGCATTTTATCCGGCACCATTTTCAAGTGGGGCCAAAACATATATATATATATATATATATATATATATATATATTTTTTTTTTTTTAAACTTTAAACAGAACTTAGTCCCTGTTTACTCTCTGAGCAGCAGCAGCAGCAGCAGCATATCCCACTTATAATGTAGAGTTGCAAAGGGCACGTGCTCCTGTTTGCCATATTATTATACTTATAAAACTATTTAGTGGGCTGGTGGGAGCTGTTTGGCCCTCTTAATACCTGAAATGCCAGAGCCTATTTTATATCCCAGTCCAGGACTGTTTAACACACTTTGCTTAGAATGTAGCCCTCCTGTTCTTTTCAAATAGGACTATTAGTTGTTTGGGAGCCAATAATTGCCTAGTAAACGTGCAATGCTGTGGGATATGTGGGCGCTACATAATTGTTTTCTCATTGTCCAAGAAACACACGGGGCCCTTTGATTTAGCAATGAGTTATGAAGCTTCAAGTCCATCGATTCCTAATTGTTTTCCTCCCATTCGCCTCCTTCCATCTGTCCCTTCCATGGGTTTGTGTGTTTTGTCTTTTGTCTCCCATTCTTTTCTTATTGACACCCTCCCTTTCTCATTCAATGGACACTTCTGTCACCATTGTCGATCGCTTCTGCCCCATTAACTCATCTGCACCAGGGGGGTTGCCCCCATGGAACAGATGAAATGTGATCTCCCGGTTTATTGAATGTATTGTTGGCTCTTTAGCCCTTCAGTGTTGTTGTCTATAGAGAGCACAATGTACATGAATCTGTAAGAGAAAATGTGCAAATACACACAATTTTATCATGAATTAATGAAATAAAAATTGTAGCTCTGCATAGTTAGTTTTTATTCTAAAAGCTCTTATGTCAATAGTTATTTTCATTAGTACTGCTAATCTCAACTGTGCTTATATTTTTATACTTGGTCAGGTACATGACTGCGCAGATTGGCAGTGGCAACACATGTAGTGGGCAGATTTAGCCGACTGGTTGACTGTATTATCAGGTGGTTGCCTAGAGGACAAAGAGATATGCTGCAACTGGGGCTTTTAAATAAAAGTGAAAGGGTCACAGTACCCCAAGTCCCCACCCTTCCCCATTGTTTGCTATGGCAATCCAATGAAAGCCCTGTGTAGGTGCTTACAGCAGGTAAACTTGAGCGCGTTGGGTCCACCTTAAAAAAAATATTCTAAGGGGTCCCAGCGCCAACAGTCCCTCCTCCCCCCAGCTCCCCTCCTGTCTTGCACCACTCCAGGCAGGAGAAGGGAACTACAATGCAGTAGACTCTTGGACCCCCCATCACCCGGGCCCCCCACAACTGCAGGGTCTGCTGTATAGCTAGTTACACCATTGGGTGCTCATTAGGAGATTGTTGCTTAGAAACGTGGACTGCCAACATACTATTAATAATAGGAACTAAAGGTGGTCATACATGTGCAGATTCCCCTGTTTGGAGACACCAAAAAAGTGGGAAAAAAAGTTCACCTTGAGTGGGTAATATTGTCCTGATCCGATCTTGGGCCCTAGGACCCAATGATCAGATCACAAAAAGGGGAATGCAGGAGGTCGTTGTGAGGACCACATGAACTAACTGATAAAGTAAATATATTAGGGAACAGATACGCTAATGCAGAAACTATGTTGCTATATTGTTTATTTAACACAACAGGGCTCTTTTTCAAGTGTTTTTCATGTGTTTTTCAAGAGCCCACAGCTCAAAACATGTTGTGTTAAATAAACAATGTAGCAGCATAGTTTCTGCATTGGCGTATCTCTTTCCTAATATAATTACTTCGCATTGGAACCAGTGCCGTAACTAGTTGTTACTGGGCCCCATAGCAAATTCAATTTAGGGCCCCAAAATATTTATAAGTTGGCCTATTTTACCAAGATATATTAAAATTGCTAATTAATTAGGGTCTCACTGGGCCCCCTACACTCCTGGGCCCCCCTTCCTCTATAGTTACGCCCCTGATTGGAACTTTACTTTATTTGAGAACATAAAGTTTGGGAACCTGATATCGGAATAATCAAGATAATCACAACCTGGCCAGCAACTTTCATATTATCGAATCAACTAACTGATACAGTCCTCAATCCAATGGAATTTTTTAACCTGCCCAATCAACATCTGGCCTCTTTTCGGCCATCATTCGGGGAAGCCCATCGGAGGGCCCCATACACAGCCTTGGTCTGTCAGCAGCTTTTATAGACCCAGGGTCAGCCTGGGGGGCCCAGGGCCCACCGGGACTGCTGTCCAGGGCCGCCCTCCGGACCCCCTGGCCCCCATCTGCGACACTGCGCATGTGCACACAGGAGCCACACGGCACGCCTAGGAGTCGAATGGAGCGCATGAGCGCACTGGAGCTTCACAGTGTGCGGCACCGCAAATTGTTTTTTTATAGGTCCAGGAGATCGGGAGAGTGGGGTCTGGCCCGGCCAGTCCAACCCGGTATAGGCCCATGTATGGCCAGCTTAAGTTTGCCCAGGAGCAGTAACCGATAGCAGCCAATCAGCAGGTTGCATTTTCTGAGCACCTGTTTAAAAACATACTGGTTGCTATGGGGTTACTGCTCCTGGGCAAACTTAAGGGTATATGTCCTAAGTTGAGAACAGTTGAGAAGCAGCTGCATGATAACATTTTTAGAGAAATGTAAAAAGAGGAGCAAAGTTTGAAACTAGGCTAATCATCTAGCAATCAATCAGCATAAGGTTTTTACTGGTCACAAGTTTAACAGCAAACATATTAATGGTTGCCTCGGATACTGCATCTGGGCAAACATTTATTATATACAGGGTTCTAGGTATTAACACACAATGTAATGGCAAACAATTTGCCTCTAGTGCCACTTCCAGCTTCGCAGGTGGGTGGTAAAATGTTCTGAATTGCACCTCTTTATGCATTATCAGATATGTTTTTTGGGGATCACCTTCTAAGGCAAGAGTGAGCAATAGGGGAGTTCTTTGGCATCACGATACAGAAAAGTTTATTTTTCACAACTACATATTTTAATAATATTACAAAAAGACTGAGAAGAAATGTATTATTTTCATTAAAAGTTATTAAAGACACCTATTATTTTGTCTTCCCCCCTTTTACTCGGAGCTATACATTTCAAGAAATAGCTTTAAATATTTCATAATAAAAGTGTTTTAAATAATTTATATACAGCATTTATAAACATAGCTTGTATTTATATTTACCATATATCTAATATTTAATCAACAATGTAATATAAAGGCATTGTTGCATACATAAAATTCCTGCTGATAAGGGATGGTGACCAAAGCAGCAACTGTACTAATATTAATGAGGGAAAGCTTTGGGACACAGGGAAAAACCCTATGGGCCCCACAGTCTGAAGTTGGCTGGAGTCAATAATTTGCAAAATTTGGCCAAATACCAATATGTATCTGCAACCTCATTTATACATTTAACTGTAAAAAACAAAGTGAGACACTAATATATGTTTATATCTTATTGCCTATTTCCAAAGTTAAGAGGGGAACTAAAATGATTTTGCCATTGGGTCCGATAACTTTTAGCTATGTTACAGCTCTGTTGATTTGGATTTAGACTGGGCAAATCCAAATCCTGCAAAAAAAAAAAATGGTTGGATTTGTCAGAATCAACAAACTGAACCTTGGATATGGTGCAGGCATGGTTACAGCTGCAGGGTAAGGGATACTGTATTTGCTAGGCTTCCAACTGCTTCCAATTGGTCTTCATTATTTACTTTTTAATTTTTTAGTTTTTTTGAATTATGTTCTTTCTGATAATGCATAAAGAGGTGCAGTTCAGAACATTTTACCACCCACCTGCCAAGCTGGAAATTGCACTACAGGGAGTCCTGGCACCAATGTATTTTTGAATGTGTAGGGGAGCCTGGCACCAATGATTTTTTAACTTGTAGGGAGCCAAGGTGCCAATGTTTTTTCAATGTGTACGGGGCCATGGCAAGGTGAGCACGGAGTGCTTGGGTGGGCAAAGCTTAGGAGGCCAGAGTCGTGATTTCTGATGGTGGCCCTGAACACAATAAGAAATAGCAGAGAGTGATGCAGGGTTTTTTTTTCGGTGCAGTGCCAGCAACTAAAGGTATGGGATACAGGAATCTGTTATCCAGAAGGCTCCAAATTAAGGGAAGGCCATTTCCCATAGACTCCATTTTAGTCAAATAATTAACATTTTTAAAAATGGTTTCCTTTATCTTTTTAATAATAAAAAAGTACCTTGTATTTGATCCCAACTAAGATATAATAATCCTTTTTGGAGTCAAAACAACCATATTTAATGTTTAAATTATTTTATAATACATTTAAGGTATAGAGATCCAAATAACAGAAAGATCCCTTATGTGCAAAGCCCCAGGTCCTGAGCATTCTGGATAACAAGTCCCATACTTGTACTACTTAAATATATATAGGGCATTTCCCTTGTATCTCTGGTACCTTTTTATGCCTGCTTTTAAAATAATATCCAACAATACACAAATACTTTGTGTGCAATAACACAACACAGTCATTTATAAAGTTCGCGCAGCGCATATTTTTCGCATTTGGTTGTGTTGTGCATGTTTTTTCCTGAACGCTAATATATTGCACTGCTCTGTCCGTCTTTCCGGTTTTTGCAAATTCACAGTGTAAATCAATTTTCGCAAATGGCACGCAAATGAGACAGGATTTTGCGCGAGCGCACCCAATGTGTGAGGTTGCTGTGCGCGAAAATAGTGTTGACAGTAACTTAAATTCGCAGTTTGCAAAAACTGTTTTGCGCAGATTTTATCCGCAACCAAATTTGTAGCGTAATTGAGTTGCAGAGTGTGTGCATAAATATTCAAATTTGCGAATTGTGACATATTTAAAAAGCTGCTATAGACATTCGCATTGTGAAAAAAAAATCACAATTCTGTTTGCACCCTCTTATTCAGCTTTATAAATATAACCATGCACAGCGCAAATATATTCACATTGCGAACCAATCTGCCTTGCGTGAAGTTTATAAATGACCCCCAGTGTGTTCAGTGCAACAAAAGGCTTACAACTTTTGTTTTAGTGATTGCGTCATCTTAAAGGGATACTGTCATGGGAAAAAAAAAATTTTTCAAAATGAATCAGTTAATAGTGCTGCTCCAGCAAAATTCTGCACTGAAATCCATTTCTCAAAAGAGCAAACAGATTTTTTTATATTCAATTTTGAAATCTGACATGGGGCTAGACATTTTGTCAATTTCCCAGCTGCCCCTGGTCATGTGACTTGTGCTCTGATAAACTTCAATCACTCTTTACTGCTGTACTGCAAGTTGGAGTGATATCACCCCCCTCCCTTTTCCCCCCAGCAGCCAAACAAAAGAACAATGGGAAGGCAACCAGATAACAGCTCCCTAACACAAGATAACAGCTGCCTGGTAGATCTAAGAACAGCACTCAATAGTAAAAACCCATGTCTCACTGAGACACATTCAGTTACATTGAGAAGGAAAAACAGCAGCCTGCCAGAAAGCATTTCTCTCCTAAAGTGCAGGCACAAGTCACATGACCAGGGGCAGCTGGGAAATCAACAAAATGTCTAGCCCCATGTCAGATTTCAAAATTGAATATAAAAAAATCTGTTTGCTCTTTTGAGAAATGGATTTCAGTGCAGAATTCTGCTGGAGCAGCACTATTAAATGATTCATTTTGAAAAAATGTTTTTTTCCCATGACAGTATACCTTTAACTCTTTGGTGTTGGGGCAGCAGTGTTTGGAATTGTGCGGCACGCTTTCCTGGGGAAACACAAAAGGTCCATTGATTGCATCTTTCTCTATCAGGAATTAAGTAGTTTAACTAGAAAACTACATGTTGGATTATTCCATCTTCTAATGCTGAGAACAGAGTTAGGTCAATTACTTAATACAGCAATTGCGATTTATTCAATACACTTAATGTTTCTTTTTGCACATTTGACAGCTAGGAAATTTTGGTAAATGCCTCTTATAATTCTTCCTACTGAACCTTTTACAGAAACAAACACAAATGTAGCATGCCTAAATTAGATAGGTAATTAGATTAGGTCATTTGGGGGAACTGATTTGGAGTTAATTACTGGTCCGCTTTAACTCAATAGCCAAAGGCCTGTGTGTTTCTGAGTGGAAAAAAAAACAGCTAACACTCCACATTGTGGCACAAGTCTTATGAATTAGAAATGACTTTTAATCAGGTAATTAGGGTGTAATCATAATTATAACAAACTGTTTTTGTAGGTATGTTCAGTTACCTTGGCTCCTTGGGCTGTTTAATGAATTGTATATTCTATTTTAGAAAGGCATTGTAATGATAGCTTATTTAATTTCCCTTGTTTAGGGGGGCACATGGGCCAAAAAAGTATCATAAACATTTGTTTGAGTCCACTATCTGTTTCCAATAACAAATCTGTGAGCCCCTCTTTATGACTTTAATATGCTATTTTAAAAAGGCACTGTAATGATGTCATATTAAATTTGCTTCTACCTGTTGGGGGGGGGTCACGTGGCCTGCTATCTATTTCCAAGAGTGAATAGGTGAGCCCATCTTTATGACTTTATATGCTGTTCTAGAAAGGCATGGTAATTATACCATATTTAATTTGATCTCTCTTGTTGAAGGGGGCATGTGGCCCTAAAAATGATCATAAACATTTGTTGGAGCTTCGCTATTTGTTTCCAAAAGCAAACTATATACATTTCTGTGATCTGTTGGAAACCTGTTATGCAGAAAGCTCTGAATTACTGGAAGACCATCTCTGTAATAATAAACAGTACCTTGTACTTAATCCCAATTAAAATATAACACATTCTTGATAAAGTCAAAAACAATCCAGATAACATTCTGGATAACAGGTATCATACTGATAGATAGATGATAGATAGATAGATAGATAGATAGATAGATAGATAGATAGATAGATAGATGATAGATAGATGATAAATATAGAGAGATAGATAGATAGATAGATAGATAGATAGATAGATAGATAGATAGATAGATAGATAGATAGATAGATAATAGATAGATAGATGATAAATATAGAGAGATAGCTAGATAGATAGATAGATAGATAGATAGATAGATAGATAGATAGATAGATAGATAGATAGATAGTAAGATAAGAGATAGATAGATTAAGATAGATAGATAGATAGATAGATAGATGATAGATAGATAGATAGATAGATAGATAGATAGATAGATAGATAGATAGATAGATAGATAGATGATAGATGGATAGATAGATAGATGATAAATATAGAGAGATATATAGATATATAGATAGATATATAGATAAGATTGATAGATGATATATAGATAGAGCTAGTTTGCTTTTTCGGTGGTTTCAGCCCTCTAGTCCCTTGATTTATTTAAGAAACTCTTTACACTTTGTGGGCAGAAGGGATTACTGCCACAGGTAGGAATTAAAGGCACCAATGATAAACTTGAGGCTATTCAGTGGCTGCTATTTAATATAGACTTGTAGCCATACTATCTGAAAACCCAGACCTATTCATATAAGAAAGAGTGGTATAGGTGTCATATGGTTCATAGTTTTATTTTAAAGTGTCTCCAGATTCTTTGGCAGAAATAGACGTCATGGTCTCTGTTTAACTACATCGATTAGGAGGGACCCTATTAAGACTGGAACCCCTGTATATACAGTATGGGTCAGTGGTTAAACATTTGACTTCTTATGTTAACAGTAAAGAGGGGAAGGTGGGGGGAATGGGTCAGGACAGATGTTAAAACGTTTATTCTATCCACCCAGCAGGCATTGTGTGTCCAATACAGAATATGGGAGTGGGTATCGTTTTTTACTGTTGCACCCCACTGACAATTATATATGTTTATTTTTATACTCTAGAGGGACGCACAGTACAGCAGATGGAGGTTATAGACATGATGAACCTATAGAATTAGTCCTGCCCAATGCAATATAAAAAGCAACATACATACAGCATTTTCTTAAGAGCTTTAATTTCCTGCATTTTACAAGAAAGCTACACTGGCTAAACATGCTATGATATAAGCTGGATATAAGGTCCTCCCTAGACTGAGGCAGCAGTTTAACGGTCAGTATATGGAGGCCTGCCTAATTAATATCTGGCTCATAGGCTCTACTAATAAATGAGGGTGCAGCAGCACTTTATTCTGGTCCACGGACTGGTAAGTGGGGGGAGGTGAGGGCAAATAAATGGTAAATTAATATGTACATCCAACATTTTTGAAAAATATTTCACGTTTTATATATATCTATATAGATATATATATATCTATATATATATATATATCTATATATATATATATATATATATATATATATATATATATAAAAGTCCAAAGGTTTACACGCACACCGATGTTGATATAAATGTTACTTTATTAGGAAGTCATTAATTTATTGCATCAACGTTTCGGTTCGGAATCTAGAACCTTTCTCAAGATGCTTTTCCCAGAGGGAAAAGCATCTTGAGAAAGGTTCTAGATTCCGAACCGAAACGTTGATGCAATAAATTAATGACTTCCTAATAAAGTAACATTTATATCAACATCGGTGTGCGTGTAAACCTTTGGACTTTTGGATTTCACGATCTACACACAGCACCCGAGTTCAGTCCTTAACGACGAGTGCGGACCTTAATGGTGGATATATATATATATATATATACTGTATATATACTGTATATATACTGTATATATATGTGGTCAGATTTAGTCAGGCAATTTGACTGATTTCAACTTTATTGCCTAAACATATGGACATGCATGGATCATCACATAATTGCAATTGGCGTTGACCCTTTCAGGCCATAATAAAAACCATATCATTTATCAATGTTGATTCTTTTCCCCTTATTTATTATATTATTTCATGGTTATTTTAGGCCTGCTAACAGAGTGTGGCCAGAAATAGTGGGAGTAGGAGTTTACAGTCAAAGGGCCACAAAACTGACAGATCCATTACAGCACATACACTGCCCCAGTGCTACTGTGCTTGATACTGCAGTAGATGTCCCACTTTATAAACTTTGCAGAAAAGAAGCTGCAAGGATTTTAGTTACATCTTTAGAACAAAAAATAGATTCTTACCCTGATGGGTTTCCTCGTAAAGTGTAACATCAGTACTAATATATATATGTGCTATATGACTATTCCTGTGCTTTTAAGAATAAAAGCCCTCTGATTTTAACTGACAAGTAATTCATTAGCTGCAGCTTCCTAAAATTTATTGTCAATTAAATGCATTTCTGGGGCGTGATAATTCTGAACAGCGCACAGTGCAGTTACAAATGAACTTTGCTTGATGTCACATCCAAACACCCATGTTCGTAATTTCACCCCCCTCTCTACCCATGTATCTAAACACCTCCATATGGCACTGAGCATTGGTCCCTTTATACAAGAGCATGGACCCCTTAGCTCAAACTAAGTGGACTTCAAGCCAAGCTTTCAGGTGTATCATGGACAACAAATAAATATTCTACACTAGTGATGAGTGACATTTTTGCAGCATTTCACCACAAAAATGATGCCCATAGACTCCAATGGGTGAAAAAAATTGTCATGCGACAACAAAAAAAAAATTAGACATCCATAGACTTCAATGCATTTTTGCAAATTTTCGCTGTTTCGCAAATTGTTGGTGAAGCGAAACTGGTCAGATTCGCCCAATACTATTCTCTATGAATCTCACCTTAATGGGCCTTCAGGTTGAGCCACCTTCTACTGCTCCAGGCCCCCTGTTTGAGGACCACTGCCTTAAACAGATGTAATCCTTTGTTGGTACACTCACTTACCTTGGCACAGTTGCTATGGCAATCAGGTGACCTGAGCCTCTTTGCATGAAATATACTGGGAACTGGGATCTACAGCCTCAGGGGGATTCCACTAGGAAAATAAACTAAACAGTTTGCAGTAACAACTATGACTTTCATATAGAAATTATAAAAGAAAGAAAACAGGCATCGAATACACATGCACTCCTGCATTGGGGACACGTTGGGAGCGGTAGCTGGGGCATGTCACTGATGCCACAGAGCACAGTAATGGCGATGGGGGCAGAGGAAAGATGTAGTGGGGCGTTGACATGGTGATCGGCAATTGGCTAATCGCTGCGTCATCTAGGAGTCCTGCCTGGTTTTCCTAATTTGGAAAAACCAGGCAGGTAGTTCAAACCTTCTAAAAACTGGGCTGTCCAGGACAAAACCAAATGGGTGGCAACCCTGGACTGTAGAGAAGTTCAAATATTAGGATAACAGGTGAAAACCTGCAAGAAAGGAAGATTAATACAGTGAAAGATTAAAAACAGAACGTAGAAGAGAGTGAAAAGGGAGATAAAAATGGGAGGATAAAGAAAGCAGGAGAACATGAATTAAGCACAGAACATAAGAGCATAAAAGGAAACAAAATGGAAAGGAGGGAAGAATAAGAGGCTAGCATAGATAAACATAAGGTGATGGATGGTTGTTGAAAATAAAAGCCACAGAAAGGGAGAGAAAATCTGAGTATGGTGCCAGTATCATTATATTTATTTTTTATTAAGTGCATTTAAGTGCATCTTATGTACCTGAGGCACAGGTGCTCACTTGTTCTCATTGTATAAGAAATCTGGGATGCTTGTATATATCTTGAATCACTATAAAACATAGAATAAATGCTATAATTTATTTTCCTTTCAATACTAGCAGTCAGATAAATTAAAATTTAATGTAACCCTCTTTTAATTTTCCCATGAGATCAATTTCGTAAAATAAAGTGGTTTACTCCGCTGACACTTACAATCATGAAATGCACAACCAAACAAAAACACTTCAGACTTGAAAAGACACTAATTACCCTGTTTGGGTTATCAAAACTCTAAGCAAGAATATACTCAGAATACAAATGGGCTTTTTAGGTGCACACTTAAAAAACATGTTATAGCTATACAGACAATTAAGGTCACTCTAGTAAGCTTAACATACAGTATAAACAGTGATTATACATATTAACCCCGAGAGACCCTCGTAGGCGATTTTAAAAACCTAAGCATAATTAGACAATATTTAATTGTTATGAATTTGCCTCTTTAGGTACAATAGCTCAAGCACTCTGTGTTGTTATTGCTACTTTCCCTTTATGCTTTTTGTGGAATAGAATTTCCTATACAGTATTTATACTGTATATACTTGTGCAGTTTATCACCTATGTTAGTAACTTAGCCATAAGGTTTTCGCTTTATATTGCAAATATTACAATATACAGCCGAAAAATAAGCATGTTGCATTTTGTAATATAATGGATAAGGTCAAAGCACTTTTAACATGTGTTGCATGTTAAAAGTATACCCAGAATGCTCGAGACCTGGGGATTTCCATATAAGGGATCTTTCCATAATTTGTATCTTCATACCTTAAGTCTACTAAAAAATCATTTAAACATTAATTTAACCCAACAGGACTGTTTTTTCCCCAATAAGGATTAATCACATTTTAGTTGGGATTAAGTACAGGGTATTGTTTTAATTATTTCAGATTAAAACATTTTTAAAAATGTGAATATTTTGATTAAAATGAAGTCGATTGGAGATGCGCTTTCTGTAATTCAAGGCTTTCTGGATAACAACTTTCTGGATAAATGCATGTATTTGCATCATTCACTGAGACCTACTGTAACGTTCATTTTTAATGATAATGGGGGAACTATAATGGAACACAGATGTTAAATAATAGTACATATTATTTCCTATACATTATGTCTGTTTTTTGTTGTCTGGAGTCTTATCATTTTGTCTCATTAGATCTCATTAGAGATTGTTTTCTCATCCTTTACCCTGGGCCGCCACTAGAAGCCATAGCAGTAGCAGTTGCAGTTGTGCCAGGATTGTATCAGCACTGATTACTACTGCCTGGAATCGTGTGCCTCTTTGCACTTGAAATGCCAGGAACTATTCTGAATCCCAGTCCTGACCTGCTGCCTGGTATATAAATAGGGCTTCCTCATTTAATTGGTTCCCTTAGATACAAATCAGTGCACCCAGGCAGGTCACACAGGCCATCTAGGAAACCCTGTGTTTCCTGAGGATATCAGCTGGTTGAAAGATGTTGTGGGTTTGGGAGGACAAGAAGAAAGGGTACTGAACTAACTTCCCCAATAACCTTACCTGCAACACAATGCGAGACATATACAAAATGGAAGTGGTGGAAGGAGTGAAGATTGCAGTGTCAGTAGTAGAATGGTAGCTTGGAAGGGCTACAATCACTTTCTTCAGTTTCCTCTAGCTAGGGGTTGCCTTCAGGAGCAGTCAACATAATATTTAAGTTGGACTCTTAGCTAAAAAGCTGGTAAAGGGACGGTTTGAGCTAGCTTATCCACATTTGTGGAACCTGAGATTAGAGAGCTTCTTATATATTGTGGTGTCCCCAAAACTGTTAATTGGGACGTGTATACCAAGTGGAGGAGGTTCATCTAATTTTTTCATTTGTAAAAAGATACCAGTCTTGTAGTATGTTTATCTTTCCTCCTTATTAATAACATTGGCACCAAGCATTATTAATATCATAATATACCAGGCAGGTGATAACCCTCTTTAGTTCAGCTCTTTGGTTCAGCTTGGCCCCACAGAGGTTGATGTTGAGCACTTACTTGTTGATGCCCCATCAGAGGCTTGTACACATCAGCGGCAAAGGAAGGAGAGTAATGTCTGGGTCGCGTTTCCACTGGATCAGGCTAGTTGTATAAAAATGTGTGTTGGAAAGGAATTAAATCTGGGGCCCCTTTTACCAGGAAGGCTTTGTCAGTTCTCCGTGACGGGGAAGAAGCCTGAAATAATATTTAAGTGAGTGTTATACAATGTTTGAGCTGCTTACACCACCAAATACTTACATCAAGTTTGCTGTATTTTTAAGACCCCTGTGTTCTAATTCCTTCTCCCCCCCTGTAACATGCCTGTTAAAATAATTACCAAGATTTTTGCAATCCACTTACAGCAGAACTTCTCATGTTTTTGGCCCAAGGACTGTAAGTGTGGAAGCCAAGTCTCCTCAATACAACAGAGGCTGCACTGGAGTAATGTTGCGTGACCGTTTTGCCAAAATAATGGTCTATAAAAATACATGCAAAGATGTTTTTAGTTCCACGTAATTACTTAGTGTAAGTATGATTAAACTCTGGGCCCCCAGAGAGGCTTCATGATGAAGAGAACACATTCTATAATTGTATCATTATTGATTTGCTTATACAACACCCTCTGGTTTACTGCAACATTGCTGGTGCCCGTGACTTATTTATCCCCAGTTTTCTAAATCAAACTTCCTATGCAAGCTAGAATCTACTATTTGTTTTAAAAAAAAATAAAAAATAAAGATATTGTTCCCTTCAATGTTATGATGCTCGATTGATGGGTTATGTATTTTGGGCCTCACTAACTGGTTTGAGCATGAAAACTAAATGTAAAAATGAGTCCCATAAAATCTAAATATTGAGCTGCAGGGATAACAAAATACAAGTCTTATCGTGTCCCCATAAGAAATCCTTATTTCAGATGGTGAGGGCTAAATGTCATATCTTTAAATTTGGAGTCTGGATGTGAAAGTTGGAAAAAACTATTTTATTTTTAAGAAGGCCGTGGAAATACCTCTGTTTCGAAAGGTGGGCATACACTGTCAGACCTGGGGGTTGCCTAATTAAATTGGACATGGGCTAAATGGTCAGATTTGTGTAATCTGGTCATCCACACGTTTGGCAAACGAATGCCCAGTGAATGGGTCACTGAAGATCACTGCCAAAACTTTCATAGCCTCATGGTGATCAGGATCTACAGCAGTCTAATTAACGGGACAGAGATTATTTTCTTTTTTTCTAATACACACAATGTACCACCCATGTGGTGTATATAAAATATAGAATTTATCATGCCAATCATATGTCTCAACAATTCTGAGCCTCAGCCAATTCAGGCCGATGCGTATAAACACCACTAATTAGTCCAAACCTTTCCACTAACAGGCCATGAAGAATTGCTACCAAAACAGGAATTTGAATGTTTCACTGAGGTACGAAGCATTTTAGGGGAAATTATTTTTACAGTGTATTTGAACACACTTGTTTCTCACTATATACATCGGCACCTGTGAGATGACAACTGCAGGGTTTGTAAGCACAAATTATTTTTATTATTATTTTTATAACATGTATTTATAAAATGCCAGCATATTCCTCAGTCAATAAATGGGTGTACAGGTATCTTTATACTAGGGATGCACCGAATCTACTATTTTGGATTCGGCTGAACCCCCGAATCCTTCATGAAAAATTCGGCCGAATACCGAACCAAATTCTAATTTGCATATGTAAATTAGGGGTGGGAAGGGGGAAACAGTTTTTACTTCCTTGTTTTTTGACAAAAAGTCACACGATTTCCCTCCCCGCCCCTAATTTGCATATACAAATTAGGATTTGGATTCGGTTCGGCTGGGCAGAAGGATTCGGCTGAATCCGAATCCTGCTGAAAAAAATCTGAATCCTGGCCGAATCCCGAACCGAATCCTGGATTCGGTGCATCCCTACTTTATACCTTAGGTATACTACAAAATCATATAAACATTAAATAAACCCAATAGGCTGGTTCTGCTTATTAAGATTAATTGTATCTTAGTTTGAATCCTGTACGGGGTTCTGGTTCATTTTTACAGAGAAAAAGGAAATAGTTTTAAAATCTGGATTGTTTGGATTAAATGGAGTCTATGGAAGACGACCTTTCCATAATTTGGAGCTATCTGGATAATGGATTTCCAGATAATGGATCCCATACCTGTATATATCACACATACAAGAGCTTTATATAACATCTGTGCCTGATTCTTTAGGCTCAAGTACACTCGGTCTATTGACACTAGTCACTGTGGGAACCCTGGAAGGTGGCAGTAGTTTCATGGTTCCCTTGGGTAAATAGGGTCTGAACAAACTGGCCTTTAATGAATGGCCTTTAACGGACGATGACGATTCATGCTATGGCTGTGGCACTTTGAGTGACCGCAACTGAGGTTGTGCTTCATAAACAACCCTTATATTTTCTGTAATTAGTAGGACCTAGGTGCTAAGTCGTCTTGCTATTTCCCCACAAATAAATGAACACAAGTGATATTGGTTTAAAATTGTAAGAGCCATTTACAAACTGTATTCGCAGCGCTAGGAGCAAAAGCAGCCTCAAACTTATAAACACAAAACTGCAATACATCAAGTACTTGCACTGAAAGCTCATAGAATATCAAGCCCATGTGCCTGTCTTGCTTATCAGAATGAAGATGCATGAAAAAAAGGTGAAAGTGTAAAGTAATGAGCTCCCATTGTGCATCATTCCTACACGTGATTTCTGTCAATGTCATTCATATATGAGCTCCTTAAAAATATATGACCATGTCCTGTCTGTGCAGAATTACGGCAGATGCCATTATGCTGGAATTTGGGGGAAAGCATGGTGAAGTGCGCCAAAGTTGTACATTTCCCACTATCCACCTCTCGTAAATAAAGCACTGCCAAATGCAGGCAGCTTTGTATTCATGAGGGGCATGTCGGTTTCTGCATTCCATTTTGAGCACAGAGATCTCCAAAAATGCACAGAAGTGCTGAGCAGTACAAAATGTGCAGAAAACATAATGGATGGCAGTGGCGTCCCCCAGTGAACAAGGGGGGTCCAGGACAGGTGGGCGGGTATTGGGGGGCAAAGCAAGAGTGACTGTGACTCCCCAAAAAAGAGAGCAGGGCAAATATCATTGGGGTGGAGCAGTGATGACATAAGAGGCAGGCACAATGAAGTAGGTGGAGTAATGATGCCAGGGTGGGGTTATTGCATCACTTAAGATGGCCATAGACGCAAAGATCCGATCGCACGAATCGAGGATTCGTACAATATTCGGACCGTGTGTGGAGAGTCCGGACATTTTTCGTCCAGCAGAGATCAGTCATTTGGTCGATCGGACAGGTTAAAAGATTTCTGCGGGTTATATCTCTGCATGTATTGGCGATCGTATGATTTTCAGAGGGAGACTGTTTTTAGCTTTGTCAGACATAACTATCGTACGATTGCTGTCAGGGGCAGAACATTGGCTGATTTGTTCTTACTACTTCTGAATGGTAAGACTTTGATCTTTATGGTTAGTGGCAGGTCGGGAGATGGGAAAGTCTGATCGTACGTTGATTTGTACGATCAGATCTTTGCGTCTGTGGCCAGCTTTAGACACAACTGGCTGGATTTCCATCTAGCTTTCTCAATGTTGTAAACGTTTAGACGTCCAGTTCAAAACCACACGGGGGGCAACCCTATCTCTTTCTATATTCTGCCAGATGAGTAAACCCAATCCTTTATTTACAGTGTCGGACTGGAATACCAGGGGCCCACACAAAAACCTTAGACCAGGGGCCCACTCTCAGTACTAATATTCTTCATCTCCTCAATCAACCTCTATTCTCCTAGTCTCTTTTCTTTACATATTATAATCTATTATTGCAACTATTTAGCCTCTTTGTTCTCATATAATAGGGAATGGCCATGAAATATGTGAAAAGTTTAGCAGCATGAGGGCCCACTGACACCTGGGCCCACCGGGAGTTTTCCTGGTATCCCTGTGGGCCAGTCCGACACAGCAGGTATGGGATCTATTATACAGAAATCAGTTATCCAGAAAGTTCTAAAAGTACAGCAATGCTAATTTAGAAAAAAACAATTTCTTATTTTTGATTGATTAACCTCACTTGATAATTCATTTATTGGCCAGATAATTGTTCGGTTTTCACAAGGCTGAACACCGAACAGAAACTTGAGACCCGAACAGGCCATAGAAAAACCGAACTGTTTGGGTCAAAACCGAACATGTGGCAATCCTAGACTGTGCATGCCGGCCCCTCTTATTTTTTTGGCGGGGGCCCGGCGGCACGTTGTTATGCTGCTGGTGGATGGAGTACATCTTTTGCACATTGTACCTTGTTCTGCACTTATTAATGACCCCATAATGTTTCAGAGTTCATCTGGTAGAATTCTATAACGCAGCGTAACAAATTAAAAATCGATAGATGAACTTTAACATCCTAACTGCATTACCACACACAGTAAACTGCTGCCATCTAGTGGCACCACAGTTCTGCACATTTAGGTAACCACACATTGGATCTCCCTTGACTGGAATTACTTCATGAGCTGAAGGCTTTATTTACATTTATAGCTGTGACATTATAAGCACAAGGAAACAACACAAAGGAAACTTTTCAATTCACAAACACTATTAACATTAATAATCTCTGCACATATTTCAGATACTATATTTGATACCCCAGAGCTATGTAAAAAATATCCAAAAAATATCCAAATTATTTGCAGTACAGGTATAGGACCCAGGGTTTTCCAGATAACGGATCTTTCTGTAATTTGGATCTTCTTAACTTAACTCTATAATAAAATCATGTAAACATTAAATAAACCCAATAGGCTGATTTTGCTTTCAATCTTAATTGGAACTAAGTACATTAGCCACATCCACATGCCCACGCTCAGGAGCCCTAAAAACTAAAAAAGCATATGTTTTTCCTTTTGCTACATCCCCAGTTATGTCCCACAACTCCTGCTCACATCCTGCTGTCCCTGTTAATGGACTGCCCCATACTTACATCTAGCACCAGTGCGGGAGAGTGTGTGGCATGGGTACACAGTTAAGCGTATGCAGGGCTTATTTTGCTTTCAATAAGACTTAATTAAAAGAGAAGAAGATGGCTGCCGTGACCTCCGATGCCTGAATCTGCACCAAGGGCTAATTAAAAAGTTAGGGGCATTTGCCTGGGGTAGCAGCTAGGCTAGGAGGGAGGGTGGTCTATGTAGGGTAGGGTGTTTTAATAAGGGGTTTACTTCTCCTTTAAGCCACATTGGAACATTCACACTTGACACTGGATTAGTGGAAATGCATCCACTAGAGTGATGTCTGGTTAAGGGGTGCTTCACGATTCAGATAACTTTTAGTATGTTAATGAATGGCTAATTCTAACCAACTTTACGGTTTTCAAATGGGGGTCACTGACCCCATCTTAAAAAAAATATGCACTGTAAGGCTACAAATGTTTTGTTATTGCTTCTGTTTATTTACTTATCTTTCTATTTAGGCCCTCTCCTATTCATATTTCAGTCAATTATTTGAATCAATTTCTGGTTTCTAGGGTAATTTGAACCCTACCAAACAGATTGCTGAAAACCGAAACTGGAGAGCTGCTGAATAATAAGCTAAATATATATACTAATATATGTTTGATTATTTGCGATGACCCCTAAGCTTAACTACTCAACAGCTGCGCAAAGCACACTGAACATGAGCAAGTCAAAGACACTCTTAACAAGATCCAAGATGGGAAACTCTTGTGACAAATATGAAAGTCTGGATCATTACTACTATAGAGATGCGGAACCTTTAGGCTGGTTCAATAAGTTTAATATATATATTATGGCATTTCTAGCCATAATCTAGCCATAATCATGTGTATCCTTTGTGTCCTTTAAAGTGGACCTGTCACCCAGACATAAAAAGCTGTATAATAAAAGTCCTTTTCAAATTAAACATGAAATCCAAATTCTTTTTTTTATTAAAGCATTCATAGTTGTTGTAAACTAATTAAAAAATCTCAGCTGTCAATCACATATTGCCTGCCCCTCCTCTATGCATCCCCCATTCTGGTGCACAAACAAGATTCTGAGATGATGCAAGGCTTGCTATAATTAGGAATTCCCAGACCGAAGGAAACAAGATTCAAATCATATATATACTGTAATTAAAGTTCATTTTGCTTTACTAACATGAAAACATGGGCCACCAGTTTGACAGCCCTGAGCTAAATAATTCAAAAACCAAAAAAAATTAAAATCAGTTGCAAATTGTCTTAGAATATTACTCTCTACATCATAGTCAACGTTTATTTGAAGGTGAACAACCCCTTTAATGATATGAGAACTCTGTTGCACTGGCAAATGAGAAGTGTGGTGAAGTAGTTTTTGGGCTGTTTAGTCTAGTTCCCTTATGCAATAATATTCTTGACAATTCTGTGATTCCTACTTTGTTGGGGCAACAATGGGTTGGCTCTGGTGGGGTTAGGAGAACAGAGCCTTGACCTCAACCTGACCAAACATGTGAATTGCAAGCCAGGCCTCATAGCCCAATATCAGTGCCCAAGTTTACAAACTATCTTATGGTTGAATGGAAGCAAATACAAACTGCATTCCAACTTCCAGGGGAGAGCCTTCAAAGCAGGCTAGAGGCTGCAGAAGGAGGACCAAGTCCATGAGAGGCACCACCACCAGCTGTTTGGATACTCTGCTGCTGTATAGTGGATTTTTTTTTCATATTTTTGCGCAATTAGCTACTTCAAACTATTTTTTTTATGTCAAATGTTATGTGATGTTATTATTAAAGCAGTCCCTAAAATGTGGCAGCACCAGTAAAGTAATGTCTTATAATTTCATATGTCTGGCCCTGTCCTTGCTCAATTACAGATTCATTAAAGGAGAAGGAAAGTCTTTATGCACTTGGGGGTGCCAAATGTTAGGCACCCCAAGTGAATGTATTTACTTACCTGAAACCCCAGGCTGGTGCTCCTATCAGCAGAAAACTGCAACGGCCCAAGGTTCTTCCAGCGAACACCACAGATCGATTCTCTTCTGGCTTCTTCTTTCTTCAAATTTCCCAGGGCAGAAGCATGCGCAGTTGAATGATATAACCAGCTTTTTAGTTCGGCTTTTTGCTCTACTGCGCATGGGCAGCCGCACGAAGAGTGAGGAAGACGGAAGAGGATCGCTCTGTAATGCTCACTGGAAGCACCCTGGGTCGGTGCAGTTTTTTGCTGATAGGAGCACCGGCCTGGAGTTTCAGTAAGTCAATACAATCACTTGAGGGTGCCTAACATTTGGCAACCCCAAGTGCAAGAACACTTTTAATAATAAAAGGCGTTTATCTCCTTTTAGTTAACGTTTAAGTGTGAAGTAGAGATGCTATTCATGTTTATTATTTGTGATTTTTGAGTTATTCGGCAGCTCTCCAGTTTGCAATACCAACCATCTGGTTGCTTGGGTCTAAACTACCCTAGCAACCATGCATTGTTTTGAATAAGCGACTGGAATATGAACCGGGAGGTAAAGCCCTGCAGTGGGTCTGGTACCAGCAGGTAGGGCTGCCACCTGGCCGGTAAAAATGCTGGTTGATCTTAAGGTTATTAATAGGGGAAAAAGAAAAAAATATATAGGTAGGCTGGTAGCAGCGGGTTACACACAAAAAAAGCAGATACCTTGCGGGATAAGGGTAGGATTTTTGGGTGCAGGTCGTGGTCTCGTCTATATTTCTTATAGTATATTGTCTATATTTGACTTCTTTTAAAATTTTACAAAACTTTTGTCTCCACCCAGTTCTGATGATGTCACTTCCAGTTTAATGGTGGTTGGTTGGGTTAGCCGATAAGGCATACCTCCCAACTGTCCCTTTTTCGGAGGGACAGTCCCTCTTTTGACAGCTCAACCCGCAGTCCCTCATTTGTACTGGAAAGTCCCTATTCTCTCTGCACTGAACAGCCAGAAAAAGAAACAAAGTTTCTAACTTAATTGGCTTTTAGCAGAGCACAGAACACCTAACAAGTGCAAATAAGATACTTTGTAACAATTTTGGGACACAAAAAAAACAGTTTAGATAAGGAGAAATATTTTCAAACTTTCATAACCTGCCAAATTTTGTAAAATTAACATGGTAATTAGGGGGTGTGGCCAGATAAAGGGCGTGGTCAAAAAAATTTGCTGCACTATGTGTGAAATAAAAATGCAGTCCCTCTTTTTACTTCCAAAATGTTGGAAGGTATGGATAAGGTTTAATTGTGGTCGGTGAGTAAGCGGATAAGGCTGGGTTGGCAAGTGGATCAAGCGGGGTAAATATGTGGATTTGGGTCAGGTCCAGGTCTTACAAATTGGTTCCATGCAAGACTTTACCAGGAGAGTCTCACTAGAAATAAGAGTAACAAAAACAATACATTTGTAGCCTTACAGAGCATTTGTCTTTAGATAGGGTCAGTGACCCCCATTGAGTCTCTGCAATATGTAAAACATACCTCCGAACTGTCCCTTTTTCGGAGGGACAGTCCCTCTTTTGACAGCTCAACCCACAGTCCCTCATTTGTACTGGAAAGTCCCTCTTTTCTCTGCACTGAACAGCCAGAAAAAGAAACAAAGTTTCTCACTTAATTGGCTTTTAGCAGAGAGCCCAGAACAGCTAACAGGTGCAAATAAGATACTTTGTAACAATTTTAAGACACAAAAACACAGTTTAGATAAGGAGAAATATTTTCAAACTTTCATAACCTTCCAAATTTTGTAAAACAAACATGGTAATTAGGGGGTGTGGCCACATAAAGGGGTGTGGTCAAAAAATTGCTGCGCTACGTGCGGAAAAACATTTTTGGTCCCTCTTTTTACTTCGAAAATGTTGGGAGGTATGTTGTTTTAAAGGAAAGAGGGAGACAGTAAGAAGCCTCAAATGATGGAGTAGACTGTAGAGGAAAGAGCAGCGACAAGTGTTTTGTACAGAAAACCCCGCTCTCCACACACTCTTTCATGTATTGACCACACACCTCAGCAACACGCAGAGCAAGTAAAGCCTGACGCAGCATCACGTAACCCGGAGGCGGAGTTCCACGCCTGGCTCCGCCCTTTCCTGCTCTGCTCAGTCGCATGGTGCTGACATCAGAAGTCCAGCGAGTGGTTTAGCAGCGGGCCGCAGTCATGGGGATCCTGGAAAAGATTTCAGAGATAGAAAAGGAGATCGCCAGGACTCAGAAGAACAAGGGTGAGGCAGGCGCAAAGCAAGGCCTGGTTAGACGAGGGCGGAGTGCTGTAGTGACTCCCAGCTGTGTGTGTGTGTAAATGGAACAATGACATGGAGAAGTGCGGGGGAAGCCGCATCATGGCAGTTTCACATGGGAAGGGGCAGTTGGGATGCGACAACTCAGCAGTGACAAGCCCTCATTCATTACACAGTACGGAACGCATATTAGGACATCCTCCGGAGGACAGGTATTTCGCCGGAGAATGTCCTAAAATGCGTTCCGTAAGACAGCTGCTGCTTCTAGGTCTATCTATAGAAATGAACTGATTGCTGCTGCTGCAGAGTAGACCTCATGTTTCTTTCATATAAACCATTTCACTACCTGAAAATCACTCAGCACCCAACTGGACCCTATAGACTCCCCGCCGCTGTATACTCCTCTCAGCTGCCCCAGTCTGTTTCCCTCTGTACATTGCTTAAGGGTTACTGTCATGGGAAAACATTTCACATGTCTGGGGGCAGCTGGGAAACTGACAATATGTCAGATTTCAAAATAGAATATAAAAAAATCTGTTTGGTCTTTTTAAAAATGGATTTCAGTGCAGAATTCTGCTGGAGCAGCACTATTAACTGATGTGTTTTTTTACTATACTGCTTAGAGCACCTCATGGAGAATAACCTGCTTCACAGAATGCAGCCTGTTCCGCTCTGTACACTTCCATGGGCACAGCCTGCTGTTTTTGAAGAAAAGTGTATTCTGCCATACCTGATAACCTGATTTACGTGAATATTTATAAAGGGTGAACAAACGGTTCAGCTTAGAACTTTCCAACAGGGAACTCTTTATTCTTACATAAGTGAATCATTTTTCTCTTCTAGTGAGTTCTTGGGTAAATCTGTGTTCTCTATTTTATACATACACCCCTTAGAGTGTGTATGAGGCCTTTGAGAACAGTATGGGCCTGTAGTTAAACCAACTGCCCTGTAAGGGTCAGGGCACGCAGGCAGATTCGGAGAGATCTCCTCTTCTTCGGGGTGACTAATCTCCCCAAACTGCCTTCCGCCAGCTAAAATGTAAATCGTCCGCGGAATGGCACTTGGAGCGATTCGTTTTCTGAAGTCACCCCAAGAGGGAACTTCGGACGACTTCAGAAAATGAATCGCTGCCATCCCGCCAGTGATTTACATTTCAACCAGCAGCAGGCAGTTAGGGGAGATTAGTCGCCCCAAAGAAGAGGAAATTTGTCGCCGGGCGACTAATCTCCTCGAATCTGTGTGCCCTGACCCTAAATCAAAGTGCATTTTGGCCATTCAGGTGGCCACATTTCTGAAATCAACTCAAAATGCATCCCCGGACCATCACTTTCCTTAAATATATAAACTCTGACTTTCCAACGTGCTAAGAAATAATGCAACCCTTTTAGAATGTGTATAAAATAAATGAGTTCAAAAATAAGTTATTTGATAATAATGTTCTTACCTGAATTTCTCGAGCTTGGTGCCTTCCTACCTTGTGTGATTCTGCTTTTACTGTTTTAGCTACCGAATACCATCTGGGTCTGCTTAAGGCCAAACTTGCAAAGTACCGATCTCAGCTTTTGGAACCGTCCAAATCTGCAGCCAACAAAGGAGAGGGCTTTGATGTTATGAAATCTGGAGATGCCCGGGTGGCTCTGATTGGGTTCCCATCCGTGGGCAAGGTATGTATATTACATTTGCAAATCCTTCTGTGCAGTAAAGACCAAAGTCCATCAAGTTCAACACCTCCAAATGAAACCCAGCTCACATACACACACACACACTCACTGTCTTGCTAATTTGCAGTCTGCTTTCTAGAAAGGAGAGTTCCTGATGTATTACTTATGTAAATTCAAATAAACCTCATAAGGCAATTCTGGACATGGGTGACTGAAACGATTAGTGGTGCTAACAGTACCCCTACACCAGGGATCCCAAACGTTTTTTTTACCCATGAGCCACATTTAAATGTAAAAAAAGTTTGCAGAGTAACACAAGTATGCAACATGTTCTTGGGGTGCAAATTATGGGATGTGATTGACTATTTGGTAGGTCCTATTTGGACTGGCAGCCTACAGCAGGCTCTATTAGGCAGTACACTTTTGACCCATCTTTATTATTATTAAACCAGGTGAAGGAAACAGCCCCTAACACCGCTGAATGGGTCCTAATATATTTTATTCAGGCTAAAAGGTTGATATATTTAAAAAAAAACAACATCAGAAATAGTTTACATGTCATACCCACATAGGGGCTACCCCCATAAGTTTGTTCCACAACAACAACAACAACTGAACAGTTTATAATATAATAATTGGAAATTTTGGTTTTTTTTGTTAAGTTTATACAACCTGATTATTGTTTGAAGGTACTCCAGTCTGCTGAAATATTATGTAATTGGATTGCATCACCTTGTTCACTTATACCCCTGTCGACCAATTTTTGCTGTTTTGGTATTATTATTGGTTGATATAAAAACAAAACTCAATAAATACAATTTCAAAATAAATAAAACCTGATTAATGATACTGTATACCATAGTCCGGCACCCAGCAGTGACAAAGGTTATGTTCACATTTGTTTCTATATTTTCCTTTTAGTCTACCTTTTTGAGCTTGATGACATCCACAGCTAGTGAAGCTGCATCCTATGAGTTTACCACACTCACTTGCATCCCAGGAGTAATTGAGGTAAATAATACTATATTCGTGCTAATAGGCAGGCAGTGGTTAGAATAACGGGGGGTTGTGGAGTTGAGTGTAAACTGTGTCCATGTAGTTTTTTGTTTTTTTGATTTGTCAAGGTTCTAATGCAGTTAGTAGGGTGGGGTATATGGGTGGATAAGGGGTGGGTGTAACGTTAAAAAAACAGGTGGTTAAAGGGGCAGTGGGAGCTTGGGGACAAAAAAGGGGTCCCAGGCCCAAATTTTGTACCAGACGCGTGGGACCCTTATCACACCAGTGGTTAAATAATCAATCAGATGTAATATATATAAGTATATATATACACACACCAATGATACAATCTTACTTTGTTTTCTTGCTGATTTGCATGTCTGGGGAAAAATGGATATTGTGCTTTTTTTTAGTATATAGCACATTACTGTTAAATTAAATCTAGAAATTATTGGCCACTCTTATAACATACCTGCTCCTTAGTGCACTTTGCAGCATATTTTTTAAACCCACTTGCATTGCTGAAAATCTATGGATGAGGCTGCCATTCAGTCTTCATTCCCACTTCTGCGCAAGTTGTGTACATGCCACTTGAAGACACTACATGTGGCTTAGTGAAACAGTCATCATGTTTTGTATTGAAGCAGTGGTTTTATTCAGTAATGCATTTTTATTTTTTTTGTAATCTGTTTTTATCTTTCAGTACAAGGGAGCTAATATTCAGCTTCTTGATCTCCCAGGAATTATTGAAGGAGCTTCTCAGGGTCAGTTCCATATTCTTTTTCTACTGATTTATTTCATGAAATGTAACACATTTTTAATAAGGTTTTACATCGCTTTGCTGTTGACACTGGGGTTGCCAATTTTCTAGGAACCCCAGTGATTGTAATGACTTTGTTACATGCTTCTGCTATATGCTACTCCAGGTCGCTTTCAGATCTTCAAAAGTATATAAAGGAAATACGCTTGTTGGTACAGGGAAGTAGCTAAAATGCTGAGAGCGTTGATTTCAGTGATGACTAAAACCTTTGCACCTAATCCTTGTTTTAAGATTTCCATGCTACAATAGGTTTCATTGCATCCTCCACTTAGTGGCAGACATCAGAATTAATGAATATAGACATGGTAAGATCTGTGTTTCATTAAAAATGTAACTAAAAGTAAAACAATAAAAAGAAAAATAATCTCTGAAAAAATAAGTGGCAGTGTCCCCTTTCCTTAAAGGGGACCTGCCACCCAAAAAAAGTATTCCAAATACTTTATCATGTTAGCCAAGCAAAATTAACTTTAATTAGACTATATAAATTATTTGTTTCCATCAGTCTGGGAACTGATAATTATTTCAAGCAGGCAGGAGCCATTTTGTGGACACTGTTATTAAGACAAGCCTTGCGTCATCTCAAAATCTTGTTTGTGCACCAGAATGGGGGACCTGATGTCCATCCCCATGCACTGGCTACACAATTAAAGAACTGGGGGAATGTGGAGAGAGCAGTGACATCTAGGAAGTGCTGAATGGAAAGTGAAAGTAATTGCTTGCGCCACCACTATGCCTAAGGCATAGAGGAGGGGCAGGCAATATTTGATTATCAGCTGAGATTTTTAAATACGTTTACAACAACTATGAATGCTTTAATAAAACTAAAGAATTTGGATTTTATGTTTAATTTGAAAAGGACTTTTATTATACAGGTCCACTTTAAAGGAACACTATACCCTATCAAACTTATTGAACCAGCCTAAAGGTTCCGCACCTATAGTAATAATGATCCAGACTTTCATAGTTGTCACAAGAGTTTCCCATCTTGGATTTTGTTAGGAGTGTCTATGACATGCTAATGCTCAGAGTGCTTTGAGCAGCAGTTGAGAAGCTAAGCTCAGGGGTCATCGCAAATAATCAAACATATATTAGTACAGGTATGTGACCTGTTATCCAGAATGCTCGGGACCTGGGGCTTTCCAGATAACGGATCTTTCCATAATTTGGATCTTCAAACCTTATAGAAAATCATATAAACATTAAATAAACCCAATAGACTGGTTTTGCTTCCAATAAGAATTAATTATATCTTAGCTTTGATCAAGTACAAGGTACTGTTTTATAATTACAAAGAAAAAGGACATTTTTAAAATTTGGACTATTTGGATAAAATGGAGTCTATGGGAGACGGACATTTCGTAATTCGGAGCTTTCTGGATAACGGGTTTCCAGATAACGGATGCCATACCTGTATATACATATGTGTGCAGTGAATCAGCAAATAAGAATGGACATCTTTGGAGGTACAGATCTTTACTGCTACATGGTTGTGGTTGCCTTGAGCTGGTATGGAATCCCAAAATATCTGCCCTACTTGTTTAGTTATGTTTTAGTTCTCCTTTAAGTGATGGTGGCCCCTTTATTTATGGTTAATAACTTAGCAAGTCTTTATGGTGAGCAGGATGGTAGAAATAATGCACTTTACTCCAATCCAGGAAAGGGAAGAGGTCGTCAGGTCATTGCAGTTGCACGGACTTCAGATGTGGTTATAATGATGCTGGATGCCACAAAAGGAGAGGTTCAAAGGTCAGTTACTCCTTCATGCTGAATCGGCCATGGGGTAATAGCCCTTGGGACTGTAATTTCATTTTTTTCTTTTTGCCTTTAGATCATTACTGGAGATGGAGTTGGAATCAGTGGGCATTCGCCTAAACAAAAGAAAACCCAACATATATTTTAAGGTATAATTAGGAGGTTGTGAATTCATCTAATAGCACGCATATTGAAAACTGACCTGCTGATCTGTACACCATTACTAAATTTCTTTATTTACACCTTTTCTTTGTAGCCCAAGAAAGGAGGAGGAATCTCATTTAACTCCACAGTACCCCTAACCCAATGTTCGGAGAAGCTGGTGCAGCTTATTCTGCATGAATACAGTATCCTTCCTCATAGAAATCAGGGGCCACTCAGTAATGAGCAACAGCTTACTGTGTATACTGGCTAAAGGGACAGTATACACCTAAAAAAACCTTTGCCAAAACATTAGCACATTAATTAGGACTTGTGTTGAAATTCCATTTTGCCTATTGTTTTAATTTAAAAAAAAATCCATATTTTGCTATTTTTTGCCATTATAAAGCACTAATTTGAGAGTTGGGCTGAGTTCACTAAATTCACTACCTGTTTCTTTATAAACAGGTTTCCTATCTACATTTAAACCAACCAACCTCTCCCTTATCAAAGCAGCAGCATTTGAACAGCTATCATTAGGGTAATGGAGATTCGGGGAGATTTAGTCGCCCGGCGACTAATCACCTCTTCTTTGGGTCGACTAATCTCCCTGACCTGCTTCCGCCTGCTACAATGAAGAAACGCCTGCGGCATGGCACTTGCGGCGCTTCGTTTTCCGAAGTTGCCTCACGGGGAAACGTCGGAAAACGAAGCGCCACGAGCAGGGGCGTAACTACCGGGGGAGCAGGGGGTGCAAATGGGCCAGGGCCCCCCCCCGGAAGATCGTGCATGCTGCAGTCGGCTGCAGCGGCACAGAAAAATCGTGCACACGAGGGTGGGGGCCAAGTTCTGTTACTGGCCACGAGTGCCATGCCGCAGCCATTTTTTTATTATAGCTGGCGGAAACCATTCAGGGAGATCCCAAAAAAGAGGCGATTAGTCGCCGGGCGACTATATCTCCCCGAATCTCCAGGTGTGACCTTACCCTTAGGGGTTTTTTTGGTGGATTAGTAATCATCTCCTTTGAAGTTCTTTTGGACCAGAAGTGACAGGGAGTACTAAAAAGAAACTGGTTTCAGTTCAAGAAATAACAAAAACCAAAGATATTCTTAATTAAAACAATGGGCTCACTTAACTTACACTGGGCTGGCTATATACTCCATCATCATAAGATGGCAATAGATCCAGCCTTGACTCTGTCTGCCACTTTGATGTCACAAATCTTTATTCATGTTTTTCTCATTGATATTTCCTTCTAAATCTCCCCTGCCATCAAACGGGATTGAGTAATGACGCATAGCAGTGGCGTAACTACAGTACAGCAGACCCTGTGGTCACTTCGGGAAAGAGTGCACTGGAATATGTGATCTGCTGTATTGTAGCCCCCTCAACACTTCACTGAAGTCAACTGCAGCTGAATGCTCTTAAATATTTTTAGCAATCATTCTCTTCAGGACAATCCTTTACTTAATCCTCCCCAGAAATGTTCAATGCAGAAGTACTGTTCCGAGAGGACTGCACTCCTGATGAATTTATAGATGTCATTGTTGGAAACAGAGTTTACATGCCATGTCTCTATGTAAGTTACCGAGTTACACATAAATATTGTTACTAAGGGGGGAATTCACAAAAGTGGGGAGATCCCATTTTTGGAGTAAAAGTGGTGGTAAAGTGGTGTAAAATACTCTCCATATTCACTAACAGAAATCCACCTAAATTCCACTTTTAATTATATAGTGAAAGAAAGATCGTTTACAGACACTTTTATGAATTTGTCTTTCAAACGATATAAAAATGGTGCAAAAATGACAATTTCTCCCGACGTTTTAAAAATGGAGTAAAGCTCAGTATAACTCTTCTCCACCATTGGTCAGATCAATTCTAAGGTAACTTGCTCTGCTTTGGCTCACTCAATCTTCATCAAGAAGTAGAATTACACAAACACATAGGTAGATTTAGAACAGCCATGTTATCCTGAAAAAAATGATGTATAATTTTCCCAGGTAAAATAAACTCCCTCCCACTGAAATTCCAAATTGATGGCTGATGGACAGGTTTAGTAACCGCTAAAGACAAATTCAGAAAAAAAAATCGCTAAAATGTTGTGCGCAAGACAAAATCTGAAAACTGTCTGTTTAAAAGACAAATTCACAGAGGAGTTAGAGGTTTGTGAATTTGGTGGGAAATTCAACATTTTTATTTCCACTTTATTTTGTCTTAATATCACCACTTTTGTGAATTCCCCCCGAATGTGTTCTAATGATATAATGTTTATATGCTTTAAGAACAATATTTGTTGAAAGCAGCAAAGCAGACAAGATCTTTCCCATTGAGTCAACAGTCTTCGTTATATCACTTAATTTTCCTATACCATAAGCAATAAAAGGACTAGTAACACCAAAAAATGAAATATAAAATGAAGATTGATTTATTACATTTTACCCTTCACTAGTGTTGCGTGTTTGTTTTAGAGGCTTATATATAATTTATAAGTGAGATGCTGCAAAGCCATGGGAGCAGCTATTCAAGCTAAAATAGGGCACATGTTTACACATCAAATAATAGACATGGGCTGTTGGAAAAGCACATTGGGAAAGGAACACATTGGCATTTTGATGGGATCCTCTTCTGATGGGTCTTAGTAGGCCCCATTGTGATCCAAGGATCAGATCATCCCCATTTGGGCCACTAAAAATATAGGGTGTCATTTTAAGAAGGCACATTACATTGTCTCCAGTATATTTCTCACAGGTGTATAACAAGATTGATCAGATTTCCATGGAGGAGGTGGACCGACTGGCCAGACAGCCTTACAGTGTGGTGATCAGGTGAGATCACTTTAACCCAGAGTCCTAGGCTGGAGAATGGATTGTGCATTCTTTGTAAAAACTGATGTGCTGTATCAAGTTAGTGTGTGTGTGAGGTTTTTTTTTGCCATTGGCTGCCTTTATTTAAAACCTGGAAATGTCTGAAATGGTGTTTGTATAAACATTAATGTAGGTTATAGTTTCCCTAATAATGACTCAACAAGGTACATGAAAAAACACTTTGCTGTTGTAAAGAGTGTAAGGGTAGCACTACACGGACGATTTCTGTGTGCTTCGGTTTCGACGCTGGGCGTCTGCATCCTACAATCGTGTCGCGTTGGACGAACGCTACGACACTATCCGACTTTTGTATTACTTAACTTGTTTCCCGTCGCATCCCGCTTGACACGGGCGTTTTGTCGCCCAGCGTCGGATCCGACAGAATCACGCAGAAATCGTCCGTGTAGTGGGACCCTTAAGATACAGACTGCATCAGGATCAGTAGAAAGGCCTCTGCAGCTTTTATAAAATGAATGAAATGTGCCTCAGTAAATATGCTCTACAAGACCATGCTCAAAATTGACCATGGCACCCTAAAAAGATGACGTTTTGTTTTATTTGAACTTTAAAGAGATACTGACACCAGAAAATAACCGTATCTGGCATAACATTTTCTTTGAATGCTTTTTATAATTTTGCCATAAAGGTATTTGTCTGATGCATTTACATTACTTTTCTTACCTGTATGAGGGGGCTGCCATATTTGTGCAGCAGTAGTCCGTTAGCATTAGAAACTCTAACTGAATAGTTAAGAAGGGACAGTCAGGTTGGCAAAACAGTCAGATTTAGGAACTTCTAGTGACAATTACTTACAAAAGCTGAACCATCAGCGAAAAAAGATCAACATGACCTATAGGTAACTTTTAGTGTAGATTAATATTTTGAAAATAAATTTTTTAGTGTCAGTATCACTTTAAGTTTACATGTGGTCCTGTAATCTTTGTAACAATTGTCTGTGTTTCAGCTGTGGGATGAAGCTAAATTTGGATTATTTACTGGAGATGTTGTGGGAAAACCTTGCTCTTACCTGCATTTACACAAAGAAAAGAGGAGGTAAGGACTAATTCTTGTTGTATTTGTTTAGAATGCAAACTTCTCTTTAGCCAGCACTGACGTAACTATGGAGGAAGCAGACGCGGTCGTGGGGGAACAGAGGGGCCTAGACCACAGGGAAACCCCACCTGCGTTCTCCTACCTGAAGCCAGGTTACAGGGTGAAGCAGGCGGGATGTCAGTAAAGGAATTCAACAGGGGTCAGGCAGGTCGTTTTGTGTTGGCATCTCTGTGAGTCGGTCCCCTCTGTTGATTTTTTTTTGCTGGGGGCCCGGCTTCAGTTAAAGGAGAAGGAAACCCCCTTGGCGCAAAACCCCTCCCCCGTGTTGCGCCCCCTCCCCCCTTGGCCTACCTGTCCCCCTGGGCAAATGCCCCTAACTTGTTACTCACCCCTCTGCGCAGGTCCTGTCCACGGAGTTCACAGTCGCCATCTTCTCCCACGCGCGTCTTCTTCCTGCTTTGACCAGCGTCTTCTGGCGCTTGCACAGTAGGAACAGTTACCGGTACGGATCTACTGCGCATGCGCCGAATGTCACGAAGTGAAATCGGAAAACTTTGTGACATTAGGCGCATGCGCAGTAGATCCGTAACGGTAACTGTTCCTACTGCGCTTGCGCCAGAAGACGCCGGTCAAAGCAGGAAGAAGACGCGCGTGGGAGAAGATGGCGACTGTGAACTCCGTGGACAGGACCTACGCAGAGGGGGTGAGTAACAAGTTAGGGGCATTTGCCCAGGGGGACAGGTAGGCCGGGGGGGAGGAGGGAGGGGGGGCAACACGGGGGAGGGGGGGAGGAGTTTAGCGCAGAGGGGGTTTCCTTCTCCTTTAAGCCAGAAAATTGGCCAAATATTCACTTAAGTGCAAAATGTCAATAGCCACTTGTTTAGCATAGAATTAAGAGTAATTAAGTAAAGTTTTGTAGTCCTTTAATTATAATATGCATACTGTAAAATGTCATGAAATGCAATGTTGTTTGCCAAAAAAATCCACTAAAGTGAGATTTTTTTTTTTTTTTTTAGAGAGACCAGATTTTGGTGACGCAATCATTATGCGGAAAGGAGCTTCAGTGGAGCATGTGGTGAGAATTCTGTTCACTTGTGGCAGCTGTAAAAAGGGCTGAAATTGGACCCACGCTAATTATTGAGATATTTTAGCACAGTAAACTTTAGTATTACCTCCACTATTCTTTGTGAGCCTCCATAAGGTGGTCTGGAACAATATTTTAAAGGTTTGTTTTTTTTAATATCATTACAGTGTCATCGGATACACAGAACCCTTACCAGCCAGTTTAAATATGCCCTGGTTTGGGTAAGTAGTGGTCAAAACAGTGGTATTGCATTTTTTTTTAAGTTTATGTTCCATTTACATCCCAATTACCATTTTTTTTATCTTTAAAGGGCACCAGCACCAAATACAGTCCCCAAAGAGTAGGCCTGACCCACAATATGGAACACGAAGATGTTATCCAAGTTTTCAAGAAATAAATTGATTTAAGCACATCACATTCTTCCATCTCCAGAGAAGAAGCCATTTCTCCCAGTGTCTTTCCATCTGTTTGCAGAAAGGATTCATGTCAATTGAAGACTGTGGAAAGATTTTACTGGCGTGAAAAATGAAAATAGGAACAACTTATTGAAAAGTGACTTGAAACCAATTTTGTTATTGGCTTATTGTGCAGCTAACAAGCACTTGGGGGGGAAATAATCTTTCCAAAGGACTTCCATAGGTTTCACTGAATGGCACTAAATAAATGGAATCAGACTTGGAGCTTTCATAACCTAATGAGTCATTTTGTAGAGTCTACAATACCATTTTACACTATCATTCTAATATCTGGCACTTGCATGGGGAGTCCCAAAGAATTTGCTTTCCACTTTGCTACTGGAAATAGAATTCACACACACAAGGTTTGTATTTTGGCTTATGCGTCCAGTGCAGCGTAACAACGAGGGGCAGATTTATCAAAATGTGAGATTAGAGATCACAGAAGAACTGACCCACTTTCTATTCATTCCTATGGGATTTTAGAAGCGTATTTATCAATGGGTGAAAGTTAGAAATTACCATTTGAACAAGCTTCTATAAATCCCATAGGAATGAGCTAAGAATGAAAGTGGTTGAGTTTTTTGCGATAATCTCTAATCTTAGATTTTTTTAACATATGTTTTTATTGAATTTTCATAACAATATAAAATCTGAAAGGAGTTTGGAGGTACAGAAAATAAATTCTGTCATCATTACAGTCTTAACAAGTAATAATAATAAGCAAGTTATAGATTCAACTCTAATAGAACAGTGATCTGTGCAGCAATATATCCCGCAACCAAAACTTATCACTGCTGATTATACCCAGCTTGTAGCTAGCATCCTATTGATTTGATGATTCCTGGGGGGTGATTGTGGACTAATCTTAGATTTTAATAAATCTGTACATGAATGTCTGTCCAGCATTTGGGCCTATGCATTTTCTGCAGCACCAAGTAGAACAATGAAGGTTCAGCAATTTGGTTTATGCATCTTGTCCAGCACCGAGTGTATCAATGAAGTCTATTTCATTCAATTAATGGCAGAATCTTTGCCTTGAAAAACATAATTAGTTAATGTTGAGCGTCTTTCTGATCAAAAAGCATTTTAATGTCATCTCTGCCAGATCCCGCTAGGTGCTAAAGCGAGTTTTGGCAAGGATTAAGCATTAAAAAATGTCTGACTAAGTCACATGGCTGGTTGTTATAAACATCATACTTTACAGTAAGAAAGAAAAGACACAGTATTCCGTAGCATCTGTGCTTTGTCTTTTTACTTTCCTACTGTCTTTGAAATAAGAAATGTAAAGAAAGTTGGAGAGCAACATAAGCATGTAAAAAGTTCCTGGGGGTGCCAAAATTAGGCTGTTATTCGCTATTAGTAGCTCCTATGTAGCCTGGCAGCCTACAGGTGGCTCTGTTTAGCAGTACACAAGGTATTTTTGCAACTAAAGATTGCCTTCAAGCCAGAAATTCAAAAATAAGCACCTGATTTGAGGCCACTGGGAGCAACATCCAAGGGGTTGATGATCACGAGGGGTTGCTGATCACAATCACTGGGCTGGAGTATGAATTTAGGCATAGAGGCAGACTTTCACTTTCCATTCTGCACTTCCTAAATGTCACTGCACTTCCCACATTCCTCTTCCCTCTTCACCATCTAATTGTGTAGCCAGTTCATAGACATGGGCATTAGGTGCCACATTTTGGTGCATAAACAATATTTTGGCATAAAGCAAAGCTTGCCTTAAAGGAGAAGGAAAGGTTAAAACTAAGTAAGCCTTATCAGAAAGGTCCAACGAAGTACACCAGTAAATAGGGATGGGCAATTTGACCCGTTTCGCTGCCGGCGAATTGTAGCGGACCCCCATTAAAGTCTATTGGCGTCAAAAAAATGTCACGCGTCAAAATTTTTTTGACGCATGTTTTTTGTTTTTTTTGACCCACGCCGCCATACAAGTCTATGGGCGTAATTTTTTCAGCGAAACGAGGTGAAAAAATTCACCCATCCCTACCAGTAAACCCTCAAAGTAATGCTGCTCTGAGTTCACTGTCAAAATAAACACCAGATTTCTTTCCTTCTATTGTGTACTCATGGGCTTCTGTATCAGACTTCCTGTTTCAGCTTAAACCTCCAGGGCAAGGGCTTGAGCATGCTCAGTTTGCTCCTCTCCCCTCCCCCCTCCTCTGCTGTAATCTGAGCTCAGAGACATAAGTGAGCAGGGAGAGATGTGATGTCACACCAATCTAATATGGCAGCCACTATCCTAAACAAACGGAGAGCTCTAGAGCTTTTGTTACTGAGGTATGGTAAAACATTCTACAGAACGAATATAGCATTTTAGCTTGCACTATTGCAGCTTATCTATTGGCAATAAAATGCCTCCACAGCGTTCCTACTTTAATAAGTGTCCACAAAATGGCACATGCCTTTGTGATGTGATTGTGAATTCCAAGACTAAAATAATCAAGATTTAAATACTTTATATAACGTAAGTAAAGTTTATTTTTTTTCACTAACATCATAACATAGGATTTGGAATTATTTATTCAGGTGACAGGTTCCCTTTAAAGTTAAAAAAAAAATGTTCTCATCAACAATTTTGTCTTGGCAACTTTTATGACTTTTTTTGTCCAAATGCATTAACGGCAATGGGCATCACATTTTTTTTTTGTAAGTGCGATGCATTTTACACGCAACTTTTTTTTGTCGCTGCAAAATTTTGCTGCAGTATGGAAGGCGGAGAAGTATGGAATTTTGCCGTTAATCCATGCCTGCTGACTAAATTCGCTCATCACTATAAATAAACAATGACTGAGGCCGCTTCCATCAGTCCTTATTAATGAAAGTAGTCACAATAAAGCATCAGGCACTATAACTTCCACTGACCACACTGTTGCTATAACCAGTTAGGGGAGGCGCTTCCTCTCCAGCGCTCGTCACGTGGAGGGTGACGCCATTGTTATTGTCAATAAACATCCATGCCTGGGACAGGAAGTAGAACCTGCCGTGGGCCTGAAGTGACAAAGCAAGAATGTTTGGGCCCGGGCTGGAAGGTTCCTGTGAGGAGACACCGGACAGTGACTTAGCAACACAGAGAGTAAGTCAGCAATGGGGAGCGGATACATAAAAAGAGATCGCTTCTCTTCCGACGATATCTTTCTACAAATTTCCCAGGGCAGACGCATGCGCAGTAGAATGGAAAAGCCAACGTTTTAGTTAAAGTTTGACTTTTCACTCTAATGCACAGCCGTGAGAAGGAAGAGGATCGCTCTGTGGTGCTCACTGGAATTACCCCAGGCCGGTGCAGTTTTCTGCTCATAGGAGCACCGGTCCGGGGTTTCAGGTAAGTAAATACTTGGGGGTACCCAACATTTGGTAGCCCCAAGTGGTAAACAACTTTCCTTCTCCTTTAAAGGTGAAAAACACCTTTAAAGGAGAAGGAAAGTATTTTTATATCTGGGGGTGCCAAAGGTTAGACACCCCCAAGTGTTTGTACTTACTTACCTGACATCCCAGGTCAGTGCTCCTATGAGCAGAAAACTTCACAGCCAAGGGTTATTCAAGTGATTACCACAAAGTGATGGTTTTTCTGTTTCTTCTTGCGGCTGTGCATGTGCAGTAGAGCGAAAAGCCAAACAGGAAAGTCCAATAAACATGGCGGGTCATGTGAAATGACTGACTATAAGGTGTTATTAAGTGCTCTTCGATTACCTTAAGTCATCTTCACTTTCGTGAAGGAGCTTTATTCTGCTCATTGTAATCCAGCAGGGAACTGGAACATGTGTAGAAGTGACAGTCTATTCCCAATCACCCCCTTACGTAATGAATCACATAGGTTGCATTCGATTGGCGTAGCAATGAAGTTATGTGCATCGTGTAAGAGTTGTCCATAGATCATTCCTTCCTTGCCTGCGGTTGCTTCAGTACACTACACTACACAACAGAAAATGATACCGTGATTATGCATTGCGTTTTAGCGGGCTGTAATTGTGGCGCATGCACAGTAACAGGGTGTCAGCCATCTTAATGATGAGGGACAAGGAAACATTGAGGCAGCTTCCACAGTGTTGCGAAAAGTTTCATAGGAGTATCAAGGAGGCACTATTGAGAGGAACTTGTTCAGCGACTGGGTACAGCAAAGGGCTATGTATGATATGGAGAATCTTTAAAATAAAAGCTTTCCTTGTCCTGTAACAAAAAAGCCGGCTATTTCATTTTACTGCGTATGTTTCTGCCCCTTGAAATTGGAAGAGCAAAGAAGACGATTGCTCCGTGGTGCTCTCTGGCAGAACCCCAGCCCCCCCTCCTGCCAGTGAGGATTGGTTATTTGCTTGGTAAGTATTATTTAGGATCAGGATCCACCATTAACCCAAGCCCAAGTGTTACCCCAGGCAAATGCCCCTAACGTTTTACTTACCCCTCGGTGCATTCATGGGCGCCATCTTCAACTGCTTTGGTAATCTTCGGAATGAGACCAGTGCTTCGTCAATTTTCGTGAGTTCCGGCGCATGCTCAGTTGTCGTGATACTTAAAATTGCTCCAACTGCGCATGCGCCGCCACGCCGGTCTCATTCCGAACATTTCCGAAGAGAAAAAGATGGCGCCCGTGAACTCTGATGCCTGAATCTGCACCGAGGGGTAAGTAATACGTTAGGGGCATTTGCCTGGGGTAACAGGCTGGGGGGAGGGGGGGGGTCTATGTAGGGTAGGGGGGTAGGGTTTTTTTAAGTTTAGGGTTGAATTCTCCTTTAACAACAGTATCCACAAAATGATACCTGCCTGCTTGCTGTAATTGTGAGTTCCAAGACTGAAGGGAACAATATTTAAATAATTTCTATTGGGCTTATTTGTTAGGGTGACAGGTCCACTTTAAAGGACTATGGATAGATCAAAAAGAGAAGATGGAAAGATATGACGGTTGCTATAGGTGAGTGTGCTGCTGCAGTTTATCAATGATGTCGCTAAACTGTGTTCTAAACTTATAGCACAGGTATTGATGTGGGATGTGGAAAAGTCTGAAACTTCAAAATCTCTCCTCTTATTACTGGTTTATTTATTTAGGTTGCTCAACAGTTGAAGATTTTGGCATACCTACTTGTTTGTGCAATGGAATTCCCAGATCTAGGGCATCATTGCTCAGAGGCAACATGCAAGCAACTTGCTATGTTATTAAATGTTTCCTTTTATAGTTAAAACGAGTTGTGCATGTTTTTATATTTATTTAGCAGAGTGAGTCTTTTTCCCCTGGCTAGCTGTGCAAATGCTGAGGTCTCATAATGAAGTCACACTTTTAAGAGCCATGTAATGCCTTAGAAATTTATATTATCCTCAGAAATGCCCTTTGCCCCAAACTTTTAATTACTTTTCTAATAAATTCATCATATTGTTTCACAGTGTATATAATTGGGCTGTGTAATCTTCAAATTCAACTATTGCCTGCCTTGTGCCTGTGTTTGTTTATTTTAACTTTTATTTTTTAATTTTTGCTTTGCTTAGCCTTTACCTTTATCTTTATTTCTGATTTCCTTCCCCTAAAATGTGATGCCTTTTTTGTAAATTCATGTCCCGTATGACCAACAGTCTTGTTCAGCTGCCTACAAGAAGGTACATTTGTAGTTATGCTACTGCAGGTTGAAATTCTGTGTGTGTTTGGGTGTGTTACACTACATACATTATATTTTGAGTGAACTATGATTAACTGTAGATATTTTTTTCCCTTAGAATGTGCTAGTCCCTGCATGTCCACTGTGTGGCACTCCAATTCCAGGAAAGGAGAAATGGCAGATATTGATGTTCATCAGCACATTGACAGAAATTGCACCTCGGATCTTTCAAGACCAAAGCAAAAGGTCTTTGGGTTTGAAGCCCTTACAACAATATGAAAACACTTTAGCATATTACATGAATGTCTAATAGATGGCTCCCAGCTACTAAATTAAAGTATCCCACCAGCAGCCTCTGATTTAAAGCATTTGAAACGCGGTTCTAGAACAGAAAGTTTGCACGGGGGTCTATATTGCCAGTCCAAATTAAGGCAGCTGAGTGTTAGGGACTTGCTCCAGTTTTCAAAGCATCATGTTATTACCAATAAACAAAAAATGTCCCGATACTCGTAAAAAGTAAAAACCCTATTTTTATTTTATATAGTATAAATACAAACATACTGACACCGTATGATCCACCTTACGCGTTTCCTACCCTCCGGTATTCATCATAGGAATTTCTGGCAGTAATTTCTCAATTCCAGCATTTAACCCACCCTTTTAAGTATAAAACCAATTAGGAATGTTAATTATCTTATTTATATTATGCTCTACCCCTGATTTTTGCCTGAAAGCCCTGAAATCTTCGGCTTATTTCACAAAACCCAGCACAGATCAAAAAGTCTTTGGAACTTCTCCCATTGACTTATATGCAACCTCGGCAGGTCTAAGATGCCGGATTTTCAGATTCTGACTTTTTCCATCCTCGGGGTATAATAAATTCTGAAAAATTCGTGTTTTTTTTTAAATTCCGATTTTATACTAAATGACAATTTTTTTTGCATTTTCTGCATTCGGAGTTTAGTAAATAATCCCCTTTGTGTTTAGAATGAAGATGAAGCACTAAAGAAGGCTCTGGAACTGTCTTTACTGGAGACAAGAGTTAACAACTTACTGACATTATAGGGGTGATTAATCTTTAGTATGTTATACAGTATAAGAGGCAGTTCTAAGCAACTTTTCAATTGGTTATAATAGTTTTTTAATTATTTGCCTTCTTCTTCTGACTCTTTCCAGCTTTCAAATGGGGGTCAAGGCTACCCATTTATTGTTTTTACTACTTTTTATTACTCCTCTTTCTATTAATGCCTTCTGCTTTTCATATTTCAGTCTCTCATTCAAATAAATGCATGGTTACTATATTTACTGGTAATTTGGACCCTAGCAACCAAGCTACTGAAATTGCAAACTGGAGAGCTGCTGAATAAAAAGGTAAATAACTCAAAAACCACAAATAATAAAAACCAATTGCAAATTATATCAGAATATCACTCTCTACATCATACTAAAAGCTGATTTAAAGGCGAACAACCCATTTAAGGTATAGTAACTGTTGGTAGTTGTATAGATTTCTTAAGATAATAATAACGGTTGCTTTCTTCTTAAAACGAGTGACAGGGTTAAACTGGCAGTTTCGAATGGAGTAAAATATTTAGGCTTATATTTTTTTTTCTTGAAATTGCAATGATAGTTCTCTAATGAAATTCTCTGTTAACCAGTAAAAATGGCCATTTGGGTCATATTGCAGTCTGTACAGGAAAATTATTTTTGTGCTAAATCAAACTTTAATATTTCAGTTATGAATATAGCCTGATAATGGTGATGGCAGCTGCATCTGCTGACTACTGTTAATAATTTCTACAGGGGCACCTGCCACTTTTAAAGGGATTCTGTCTTGATTTTTATTATGTATTTGCAAATAATTCACGCACAATATAAAATTGAATTCCTGCACCTGCAAGTTGTAAAATTAGTGTGTAGGCAGCCATCTCAGGTCATTTTGCCTGGTCATGTGCTTTCAGAAAGAGCCAGCACTTTAGGAGGAAACTGCTTTCTGGCAGGCTGTTGTTTCTCCTTTTTAATGTAACTGAATGTGTCACAGCGGGACCTGGATTTTACTATTAAGTGCTGTTCTTAGATCTACCAGGCAGCTGTTTTCTTGTGTTAGGAAAGTGCTATCTGGTTACCTTCCCATTGCGCTGATGTTAGGCTGCTAAGGGGAAAGGGAGGCGGTGATATCACTCCTACTTGCAGTACAGCAGTAAAGAGTGACTGAAGTTTATTAGAGCACAAGTCAGATGACTGGGGGCAGCTGGGAAACTAACAATATGTCTAGCCCCATGTCAGATTTCAAAATTAAAATACAGTATCCCTTTAAGGTTTGTTAATTGTCAAGTGCCTCTATAGGAATTTATTAACAGCAGTCACTTAAGGTTCGCTCGTCCTTCTTGAGCTACATCCTAAGTATGATGCATCCTGTGGGACATTACATGCTCTCCTGTAGAGTGTATTTCAGCACTCCCTTGGACAATATAGTTACTGTGTGGATTGCCTACATGCTCATGTTCAGCGCCAGGGGTTAAAAAATTATATATACACGCTTTTTTTTTGTTTTTTTTTAAATATGAATTAAATATGTGTCTTACAGAATCAGAATTATTGGCTCAATACAGGGATGTGGAAAGGTATTTGCCCGTGCCTCTATTTTAAGACGATAGAAGTTGGAAATTGAATTTTTTTTTTGCTTTGGTTTGCCTGTTCCAGTAAAAATATATTTATAATCAATAATTTGGTTTCATACGTTTTGGAGCTGCGTACGTCTACCACTTTGGGAAGTCCATGCAGGCTGCTTACCCCCATATTTAAAAGCAAGGTCTAAAGTTAATTGCACTTACTCTGTTCTACTTCATAGCTGTTTTATTAGTACATGGTGTATCCTACAATCTACAGTACTCAAGGGTTAAGGAAATAATCATTCTCACGGAGAAACCACAACAGTACGTGATCATTCGAGAACCATCTGGATGTCATTTGTGTAGGGTCAGATTAGTGCATGTCATCATGTGAATTAGAAGAAGCCACTCGAACAACGGTCAGCTGATACTTTCTCACAAAAAAAGATTGTCACTGGGAAAAACTATCCATCTTTGTATGCCTACTACTTTGTCCACGTGAGTCTGTTGCATTCTGCCTTGCAATATATTTTAAAGGAATTGTTCAGTATAAAAATGAAAATTAGGTAAATAGATAGGCTGTGCAAAATAAAAAGATGTTTCCAGTATTGTTATTTAGCCAAAAATGTAATGTATAAAGGCTGGAGTGATTGGATGTCTAACATAACAGAACACTACTTCCTGCTTTACAGCTCTCTTGGTTTCCACTGATTGGTTACCAGGCAGTAACCAATCAGTGACTTGAGGGGGGGGGCACATAACTGTTGCTTTTAAATTTGAGCTGAATGCTTAGGATCAATTGCAAACTCACTGAACAGTTATGTCCCATGTGGCCCCCTTACAGGGGTGGTTCACCTTTAAGTAAAGTTTTGTTATGCTATAGTTCTAAGCAGCTTTTCAATTTCTCTTCATTATTTCTATTGTATAGTTTTTTAAATTATTTGCCTACTTCAGACTCTTCCCAGCTTTCAAATGGGTGTCGCTGACCCCATCTTAAAAACAAATGCTCTGTAAGACTACAAATTTATTTTTATCGCTACTTTTTATTTCTCATCTTTCTATCCAGGTCCTGTCCTATTCATATTCCAGTCTCTAGTTTAAATCAGTACATGGTTACTTTGGTAACTTGGACCCTGCCAACCAGATGGCTGGAAACGGAAACAGGAGAGCTGCTGAATAAAAAGCTAAATAACTCAAAAACCACAAAAAACAAATGAAAACCAATTACAAGTTGTCTCAGAATATCACATTCAGGGGTATGACTGTGCAGGAGGGAGACAGGGAGGGGGGCCAGTGGGGACTTAACATCACGGGGGGTTTAGTTCTCCTTTAAGCCAAGGGTTAAACTGGCTGTGGTGTTCTCAGGTGCTAGTAATCCTAGTTAAGAGATGTTTAATGAGTGCATGCTGTGTATAAAATTGGCACGGATCAACTTGTATGATGATGACAATCATATTTTGAACAAGAAATACTGGTTGTACCACACTCTCCAGGTTTAATCCACCACATATAATTATATGCCTAACCACATATCATGTGCTCTGGGTGTACAACTTGCTCCACACAATACCGATTCCAAGAATGGAATTAGCAGCATGCAGACTTCATAATACTTCATAATACTTCTAATGCAGGAGGTACTGGAACATCTGGCCAAACCTATTAGGCCTTGTGATCTATCACCTACTTATTTTATAAGAATTCAATAAAGCCTGCCTTCTGCAGTGCCATTTCTTTTGTTTGTATCATTTTTAAAGCCGCTGACAGATTGATTTAAGCCAGTAACCAAATCAGAGGGCCAGTTGCAATGAAACCAATAACACAAGACAATTAGTAGATAGCAGAGGTACAGGAAACAAAAGAAATCCTGACCGGATACCAGTTTGATTTGACCCATTGGCCCAAGTGTCCCCTGAAAATCCAGTTTTCACTGTGAAGATTATTTCTTCTGAAAACAGCAGCTTTCTTCAAAAACATATTCTGTGCAGAAAACTAAGGAGAGTACATCAGTATTTCTATGGGAGAACATTTTGAAAGGTTCCAGATAATGCCACTCTAAAAGGCAGATTCATGAATAAATCAAGGTTCAGGTTCACAGAAACTGAGAGGGATATCCTGAATGTGTTTTTTTTGTTTGTTTTAAAGGAATTGTTCAGTATAAAAATAAAATCTGGGGAAATACAATAAAATAATGTTTCTAATACAGCCAGTTAGCCAAAAAATTTAATTTATAAAGGCTGCAGTGACTGGATGTGTAACATAATAGCCTGAACACTACTTCCTGCTTTGCAGCTCTCTAGGTTTCCACTGATTGGTTACTAGTCAGTAACCAATCAGTGACTTGAGGGGGGACGGGTACATGGGCCATAACTGTTTTGTTTGAATCTGAGCTGAATGCTGAGGATCAATTGCAAACTCACTGAACAGATATGTCCCATATGGCACCTCTTAAAGTCAGAGTTAGACAGCTGAAAAGCAGGAAGTAGTGTTCTGTTAGACATCCGCTCACTCCAGCCTTTATACATTACATTTGTGGCTAACTAATTATATTAGAAACATTTTTTATTTTTGCACAGCCTATCTATTTACCCGGTTTTTATTTTTACACTGAACTGTTCCTTTAAACTAGCATTGACCATGTGTTTGTAGAAATAGTCTAGCAACAGAAATCAGGGCCCTGACATGACTTTATATTCTCCCCTCAGATGCGGGATCTGTGGACCTAGTGTCACTTAAATCAAGCCATCAATAAACACGTGTGGTGAGGTCACTTCTAGGATACCGGGGAAAGTCCAGGACGGAGCTTATTTATGCCCCAGGTTCCTAACAGAGTGGTTCCGGGACTGCTAGTCCAGCCCGGGTGTTTTAAGTTGTCCTGAGGTAACTCAGGTGGTTAATTAATAAGGCAGCTCAAGCCAGAGTGGGGAGTTCCTTGCTGGGGAAAAGACACAGGAAAGCTGCCTGTGTGAGAGGGATTGAAATGACCAAAAGGTTTGGGATTTTGTATATTCCTGTATGTTCTCTGTTTTGGGGAGACAGGCGGTAGGTCTTCACCTGGTTAGTTAGGAAAACTGACTTGTATTAGTTAGAAGCCCATTAAGCGGCAAGGATTTTATTTGAATTGTTTGTTTTGTTTATTTTGCTGCAAGATTCAATAAACTGCCAAAAAGAGACTATACTCTCATGAGTTGTGCTTGTGCTGTGGGCTGCGTTACCCCCAGAAAGCTGATCCCAGCTACCCAAACCCTTACATATGGTGGAGGGTGCTCTGGCACAAAATAATATTGCAGATAATATTGCAGAGACTGTGAAATAAAGGGGTGGTGATCCCTTAAGAACTGTGCAGCATGGAGGAGATTATGAAACAGTTAATGCTGTCTAATGCTGCACTTCAGCAAGCCAATGCTGAACAGAAGGCAACAAACGCCTCCCTGGCGATTCGTGCCCAACGAGTCTACAGCTGGGCTTATCACCCGGACAAGCATCCACGCTCTCAGATGTTTGACCTGATCCACCTGGTGAGAAAATGGTTGCAACCGGAGTCCCTGACTGGACCAGAGATTATTGAGAGGGTGGTGCTGGATCGCTACCTGAGGTCCCTTCCTGGTGCCCTGCGCAAATGGGTAACCCATGGAGACCCTAAAACAGCAGATGACCTTGTGAAGTTAGTGGAAAGGTACTTTGCCACTGAGAATTTATGGCACCTCTTCCTCATCTTTCCGGGCTCCATACCTGAAAGGGAGGTACCCTCTGGCACCTGGTAAGACTGTTAACGGGGAAACGGTGGTGGTAATAGTAAATCACCCTGAAAGGGAGAGACTTTTGGAAAAAACCCGGGAGGCTGGCCATCTAAGACTGGAAAGTCTGAGACTCTAAGGTTTAATTCCGAGACTGTTAAATGTTTCTGTTGGCATGATTTTGGTCATATTGTGGCAAATTGCCCTTTGCTTGATGACCATGCAATGTGATTTTTCTTCCAGGAATAGACGCCAGTCCCTGTTTGCTACGGTTGCCTGCACTGCGGTGCCGGTTCAAGAAAAGCAAATGTGTAAAGTGAGTGTGAATGGGAAACAATTGCTTGCATTGCTAGACTCCGGCAGTCTAGTCACTTTGGTAAAATTAGACTCAGTAGGCCCTGTTAAGTTCCAGTCAAAAAGAGTTGGTGTGGTTTGTATTCATGGTGACACATGGGAGTATCCCGTACAACCCTAAACTTTAAAACAGGCCTTGGTACAGTGACTCACTCTGCAGGGGTAGTACCACACCTTCTGCATGATGCTATAATTGGGAGGGATTTTCCCCAGTTCTGGGATCTCTGGGATCAATCGGTTTCTCCCTGCTCTGATGCAGTGGTTGAAGGACCTGTGCCCATAGAAAATTCAGAGCTAACAGGTTCAGAGGATCCTCCTCAGGAAACCCCAGCTTTCCCTTTCTCTGTATTAGCAGGAGACTTGGAGGCACCTGAAGATGGTCCAAGCCCTACTGGGGAAACCAGTAAGTCAGATAATATTGACAATGTTGTGGATTTCTCTGACTTGAATGTACACAAAGAGAATTTCGGTACAGAACAGTTAAAAGACCCTATACTTATAAAAGCTAGAGAAAATGTGAAAATAATTGATGGGGAACCTATTGAGCCAGGGCTCAGGTTGACCTATCCTCACATGTCTTTAAAAGGGGATTTGCTGTACCAAGTATTAAAAAAATCAAATGAGGTGATTGAACAATTAGTGGTACCCAAACCATACAGAAAAATGGTGTTGGATCTTGCTCATGGTCATGTAATGGGGGGACATTTGGGTGTGGAAAAAACTACCAAAAGAGTTTTGCAGAGATTTTTTGGCCTGGTGTATATCAGCAGGTAAAGGATTACTGTGAGTCCTGTCCTGTTTGCCAGATTTCCACTCCAAGGCCACATTTTCGTAGTCCCTTAATCCCATTACCAATTATTGAAATACCGTTTGAGCGGATAGCCATGGATCTGGTGGGCCCTTTGTTAAAATCTGCCCGGGGTCACCAATATATTTTAGTGATTATGGACTATGCCACTCGCTATCCTGAAGCTATTCCTTTGCGCAACACTTCTGCTAAAAACATTGCCAAAGAATTGCTTCATGTGTTCAGTAGGGTTGGGATCCCTAAAGAAATCCTCACCAATCAGGGTACCCCTTTTATGTCCAGAGTAACTAAGGAACTCTGTAAATTGTTTAAAATTTCACAATTGCGAACCTCTGTCTACCACCCTCAGACAGATGGTCTTGATGGGAAAGACTGGGACTGCCTTTTACCCTATCTTATGTTTGCTATTAGGTAAGTTCCCCATCCTCCACAGGTTATTCCCCATTTGAGTTACTCTACGGGAGACATCCTAGGGGGCTCTTAGACATAGCCAAGGAAACCTGGGAAGGGGAAATGACGCCCCACAGGAGTTTAATCAAACACATATCACAAATGCAAGACAGAATTGCTTCAATTTTGCCCATTGTAAGAGAAAACCTGGCCCAAGCCCAGGTTGCCCAACAAAGGATATACAACCGTAATGCTAAAATACGTGTCTTTTCATCTGGAGACAGAGTACTAGTTCTGGTCCCCACGGTGGAAAGTAAGTTCCATGCAAAATGGCATGGACCCTTTGAAGTAATTGAGAGAGTTGGGGAGGTAAATTACAAGGTACACCAACCCGGCAAGAGGAAGCCAGAACAAATTTATCATGTTAATTTACTTAAACCCTGGAAAGACAGGATATCCTTGATTGCGGTACCAGTCTATGTTGTTTCTAACGTAACTTGCGAGACCCCTCTGGTCCCTGAGGTTACCATTGCAGAAACTTTGTCCACCTCCCAAAAACAGGAGGTAAAAGAATTCTTAATGAGGAATACGGATACTTTCTCTGACCTCCCAGGAAAGACTCCCGTTGTTGAGCATGATATTGTAACTGAGCCAGGAGTTCGTGTTAAACTCAAACCCTATAGGATTCCCAAAGCTAGACGAAAAGCTGTGGCTGATGAAGTGGCAAAAATGCTTGAGTTAGGGGTAATTGAAGAGTCCAATAGTGACTGGTCTAGCTCGATTGTTCTTGTTCCCAAGCCAGATGGTAGCTGGCGGTTCTGTAATGATTTTCGCAAGCTTAATTAAGTATCCAAGTTTGACACTTACCCAATGCCTAGGGTAGATGAGCTCATAGACAGCCTGGGTACTGCGCGTTATCTGACAACATTGGATTTAACAAAAGGGTATTGGCAGATACCATTGTCTGAACAGGCCAAGGAAAAAAACTGCTTTTGTCACTCCAGGCGGTTCTTTCCAGTACAAAGTAATGCACTTTGGCCTACAAAATGCCCCTGCCACGTTTCAAAGGGCTATGGATAGAATATTAAGACCTCACCAACAGTATGCGGCTGCATATTTAGACGATGTGGTGATACACAGTACAGATTGGGAGTCTCACCTGCACAGGGTTCAGGCTGTGTTGGATGCCATCCGCAAAGCAGGCCTTACTGCCAACCCCAAGAAATGTGCCATTGGTTTGGAGGAGGCCAAGTATTTAGGTTACACCATTGGCAGAGGTGTGGTAAAACCCCAGGTACATAAAATAGCAGCTATTAAACAGTGGCCACGCCCTCTTAATAAGAAGCAGGTTCGAGCTTTTCTGCGTATAACTGGCTACCAGGCCCGGACTGGTAATCTGTTCGTTCGGGCGTTTGCCCGAACGGCCTCTCTATCCTGTAATCAAGTGGGCCGGGCGATGCACTTACCGGTATCTGCTATTAGAAGGAAAATATATTTTACGAGCAAGGAGCGCACAGTTCACATACTTCAGGTGCGCACGCCAAAGCTATTTCCAGAGGGAGGGGGAGAAAGAGCGAGTGAGTGAGGCGAAGGTAATACTTCAGCTTTACTGATAAAGCTGGCTGGACAGGGCGTGTGCTGAATAAAGTTATTGGAGATGTCATGGCTCTCGTCACAGCCACGTGACTCGTCTCCTTTAGAGAGAGAGAGAGAGACTGCCTGCCCCTGCGCTCTGCACCATAAATCCATCAGGTCAGCATGTGAGGTCCTGAGAAAAGCTACTACTCAGTAGGCATATAGGGGGAGGTTAAAGCTATAGACACTGGAAGGGAGCTGGGGAGAGGGGTCACTGACACTGTTTACTGCTAAGAATGTTTGTGCTGCTCAGGTACCAGCCACAATCTGGACTGTTGGGGGGGGGGGGGTTGGGGGAGTTCTAGTTCAGCAAGTGCTTTCTTTTTTAGTTTAATATGTATAGGTATGGGATCCCTTATCCAGAAAGCTCCAAATTTTTAAAAATGATTTCCTTTTTCTCTGTAATAATAAAACAGTAGTTTGTACTTGATCCCAAGTAAGATATAATTAATGTGCCAGCTACTTGATGAACTGGGTCATTCCAAGGGAAATAGCAGTAGAGCTAATTAGGGCCTTATTGTAGTTACACCCCTGGTGATGGTCAAATCTGTCCCATTTTGCTTCGTGGAAAAATTTGCAACATTTAAAAAAGGCATATTTTCAAATATATTCATTTATTTTTTTGACTTTTTTTTACTGCACAGGTATTGTAGTTAATTTCTGCGTATTTCCTTTATTTTTAGAAATCAAAAGTGTTATGTATTTCATGTGCGGCCCCAGAAAATCTTTCAAATGTGGCCCCGGGAAGCCAAAAGGTTGGACACCCCTGCTGTAAATTATAATTCATAATGTACCCCCTAATTTATACAGATATGTGATCACCTCGGAGTTATGCGGCCTCACACTTTTATATGGTCACATAACTCCTCTGTGACATATCTTTATAAATTACAGTAGGGGGTACATTATCCACTATATAATATATATATATATTATATTATTATATATATTATAAAACATAAATAAATCATAAAAATAAATCATAAATAAAACATGAAAATCTATAACCAAGATTCTGCTTAATTCCTATATATTTAGTAAGACAGTGACATCATTTAACCAGCAATTTCTTTCCAAGTAGAGAAAACTCAGTGTAACATAGTAAAATAGGGAAGGAAACACGACATGCCTATTTGACACTACATGGGCCTGGGACTTTGCGGGGTGGGGGAACTTTTTCTAGTGGTTAGCTTGGCTTCACATAGAATTGTAACAGTATCATAAGTAACTTTACACCTTCTTTGATCTTCCTGGAGCTGATCAATGGCTGAATCTTTGCCATTTTGGATATTCTTCTATCCATTCAAATCGTAATGTAACTTTCAGGTTCTGGTTGCTAATTATCTGCACTTCTTTATTTGTTTTTTCCTCTCCAGTCAAATTTTTAATCAAAGTACGCTGTTCTTCTGAACGAGCCATTTTACTCAGATTTTCATAGAGAAATGCACTATAATCAGCATGCAAACCATCTGCTCCTTCCTTCCTTAAATAGGGGCTGGAATAGACTCCTGTTATTTCACTAATGGAACTCCACACTGCTATTATTTGGAACAAGCTATTATTATTTTGAACTCTACTACACCTACTAGTAAATTATTTGCCATGTAGAAATGTAATTTCTACCAAAAAGTGATTCATCAGGTGAGTGATGTCAGAATGCTATTATTCTGAACACAACTGTATATAAATGTATACAGGTATGGGACCTGTTATCCAGAATGCTTGGGACCTGGGGTTTTCCATATAAGGGATTTTTACATAATTTGGATCGTCATATCTTAAGTATACTAAAAAACAATTGAAGCATTAAATAAACCCAACAGGATTGTTTTGCTTCAAATAAGGATTCATTATATCTTGGTTTGGATAAATTGCAAGATACTGTTTTATTATTACAGAGAAAAAGGAAATTATTTTTAACAATTTGAATTATTTGATTAAAATTGAGGCAATGGGAGATGGCCTTCCCATTATTTGGAGCTTTCTGGATGCAAGTTTCTGGATAATGCATCCCACACCTGTACTTGAAATTTCAGGGCCTATTTTGAATTCCAGTCCTGACCTGACTACTCCTAATAAACCGTATGTTAGTTATACCTCTATAAATTAGCTATCAAGTAAACATCCAGGTAGCTTTGACAAAGTGTATTTTCCTTCAAAGGCTTTCACAAGTTAGTATCTATGGAATGTCTGCTGAAATGAATTCTTTTCATGGGTTTGTTCCTGCTGGGGGGCATATTGATTCAGTGAAATATGTTAGCAATGATTTGTTTGCAGACATGGAAGGACAACATGCAGATTATGCAGGTTCTCACTTTAGGATCTGTGTTATTTACATGCTTGTGTAATTGGACTACTGATAGTGTTCTGGCGCCTTGCAGGTCTTCTAAGTTCTCTGAGGGTTGAGTGAGGTGGGCTGAATTGGAACACCAGACATTCTCATGCGGTGACAGAAAGGAAACCATCAATAAATCTCCCCTTGACAAAAAGTGAGTGCTGCTGTGGGTCTTTCATGTTGCCACTTCTCAGTAAACATGCAACACAGCATAGACCAGTGAATTCCAGAGTTTAAGGTGCAAGCACTATGGTACTGTAGAGCCAGCACTGTAGATCTTAGGTTTTATGGCACATCAAACAAATATTTTATTAGCATCTATCTGATCTTCTCTAATTATTTGGCTACTATTTCTATTGGATATCTTCCCTGTATCTCCAAAGGTATTTTCCATAGTAGACTACAGGAGTCATTTATAGTGATGGGCGAATTTATTCGCCAGGTGCGAATTTGTGCGATTCGCCGCCAGCGAATAAATTCGCGAAACGCCCGCGAAAATTCGCCCGAAAAAAATCGCCGGCGTCAAAAACTAGACCCTGCCCGTTTCGCGAATTTCGCGCGAAATTCGCACATTTTTCGGCGAAGCGAAACGGCGCAAATTCGCCCATCACTAGTCATTTACTTAATACTTTTTTGAGCAAAACAACATTTCCCAACAATGCAGTATGTTTTCTAATGATTCCAGCACATTTGCATTCACCAGGTGGAGATGCGCTTGATGCAATGCATGCACCTGATTTATTTGGTGCATCTGAGCTGCGCCTATCAACACAGGCTACTGTGGCAACCCTGGAACTACCGACTCGCTTGGAGGTGGCAGGGTCCTCACAGCAGTCTGTAACAATGGGTACAACAGAGCTTGATTTGAAACAGAAGGCAAGAGAAACACAGCAGTGCTCAGTGCAAATACAACAGAACACCAATTTTACATTGCCTAAATTTTAGCTTTTTTCTGGAATTTATGCCATGGGGGCAAATTTACTAAAAGGTGAAGTGGCCATCGCTAGTGAAAATTCACCAGAAATCTCATCCGCAGGGACATCCCCAATTTACTAACAGGCGTGAACGACAATTCACTAGTGAAGGAGACTATTGCTAGAGCAGTTTCTTATGCCTGATCTGTTAAGCCTTTTGCAAGAAAACAGCAATTATGGCACCACTGGATACCTGGTTAGCTAAAAACAGCAAGCCATAACAATGAACAAGTAAAGCAGCAACACAAGCATTACATATATTAATTCAACTCATTTAATTTAATTCTATATTTCTTTGTCAGGGGTAATGATTGATTGAGGTCCCCTCAACTACTTTTTTCATTAGCCCACTTAACTCAACTCTCTGAGAAACCTCAATACGTACAAGGCGCCACAACACTATCAGCAGTTCATTGCACAAGCACGTAAATTATATAGAACCCAAAGTAACAACCTACATAATCTGGGATCTCTCCAAGAATACAAACAAACCATTCCAAGCATATTTCAAAGCACTGAAATCCCTGCAAGCAATAACAAACCCTTGTACATGTTTCGTTTGCGAAAGCTGACATTCCACACGACATGAAACAGGCTTATTATTATTATTATTAACATGTATTTATATAGCGCCAACATATTGCGTAGCACTGTACCAACAAAATACAATGTCAGTGCTACCTGGATATCTACACAAGGGCTAATTTACAGAGATGTAGAGATCCAATGCTACCCATTGAGGTTTCCTTTGACACACACATGCTGAGAATCTGGTCATTGATCGGAAGAGCATTCTGTTTGGTGGATCAGTGCTGGTGTGGTACTTTCCCAGAGTTTGCTGAGGACAATTATCTTGTGTGGTCTTGAATTTAGCAAGGTGTATGAAAAAGCAGCTCATCTGTGACCAGCTTAGTAATGGCCTATATGAATTAAGGTGACCATACATCTGAAGAACTGAGTTGTTCTCTGCCTGAAAAGGTCGACTGGACCATATCAGGCTGATCAGATCATTTGGCCCTTGTGCCAACAATTCAATCATAATGGGTGCCAGTACAGACCATCAGAAGAGGACCACATGAATGTGCCAATGTGGTCCTTGCCCTCATGGAATTTTTACACCAGGGCAATAAATATCTGGGAGAAAGTTGAAGATGGCCAATACATGGTCAGATGAGCTGTGGCTTGGTCTAAAGAGACTGAATCAGCAGCTTAAATCTACTCATGTATTGCCAGTTTTAGTGACGGTAAAAACAACGTTTTGGTAAGGTGCAATGGTCTAACTCATTGGATCATAAGCTTGGCTAATATGGGCTTATGCACACTATTCAGATGAGGAATGCATCAACATGCTGAGGTGGTCCTCAACCACCTGATAGATATCTGGCCAAATACATCGGTCAATAGGCTGCTAACTTGATCTCATTGGGGCGAGTTGCCAACTTTTATGATTGTGTGTATTGGCAGCTTTACCTTGTACTCCTATAATGGTCTAATACTTCTAGATTGCTATTTTTATTTGGGATAGTTCAGGGGTGTAGAATCCAAGAGAGTGGGTGGGATTGAGGGAGGGTTGATTTTTTGTATTCTATACAGTTGTTATCTGCTATGTAACCATGAGCCCTATAGCCTCAATTCAACTAAAATCTTTAAGCAGTCAAACACAATTCTGTTCAGAGGGATGATATTGGTCAGCACCGGTACTGCTATAACCCTATCGGAAACCTTAACCTTCAATTCAAATCACATGATATGGGAAGAAAGGATATGGATCCTTGGAATGAATTTGGTATTTGTACTAATTCCAATAATCAACATTACCATTATACACCTGCCCTTATGTCTAGCAAAGTACAGTAAGGATTTTCTTGTTCCTTAACAAACACTTTAAAAAAATGCTCCACAAGCAGGTTCAAAGCATAATTAACCCTTTAAGAAGCTATAATAGGTTAATACGTCTAATATAGTCAAAAGCACATATAATATATCTGGAAATCACCAAACGTCTGAAACCAAAGTGAATTCTTAATGTAATCAGTCTTTTTGACATAACCTCTGAGGGTAAACTGTAAATGTATATTTTATGAGCCTTTTCTTATCAGATAAAGGAGAAGAGTCACTTATCAATCTAAAAAAAAATATCACAATTATTTAAAATATTCCCCCAGGGGAAAAATGTTATTCCCTATTTTTTTTTTCCACACATCTTATGTTATTTATATACATTATTGGCAAAAGATCTTTTCTGAGTGCAACTCTTTAGTACTAAGCACTCATTTAGGTACTACTAATGAAATACTTAGGCCCTTAACACTCCTCCACCACTTTGCGTTTTGAAAAGAGGCAGAGGACGGTTGCCACTGAGGTGTGATAGTGATAGTTTGGCTGTCCACCCATTTTGCTGCAAATCTGGTGAAAGGGTTCACTAAACCCCATCAATCGTCAGAAATGATCTCATTTTCAAGTGCAGATGTAGAAGCGGCAGAGGTAACATGTAGTGAATATCATTGTGTGTTGTTGGTAGCCAATGGCCAAGTCGTCCAAGGTGATGATAAGGGACAATCACTGATTGTGACTTCCCTTGATGGGTCTTGACTGTTTTGCAACACAACAGAAGAAGGAACAAGGTAAGCATAATGAGCAACAAGGGAGATGGCTGAGAAATCCACCTGTTGCTGATGCTGTGGGTGAGGATCATATTTTGTCCATAAAATAACAAAATCCTATACAGTCTGTTAACTAGAAAAAAAACTGGCTGATGAATGCTGTAAGTAGATTCTGCCCAACACATTCATCTCATCTGCTTGCAGGTCTATCAGTCAGATATCCTAAGCAACTAGCCTGCAATGTTCTGCAGTGCATTGTACAGCCATTGTATTAAAATTAACGTATGATGTCTAGAGTCGTCGTCTCAGATGATGAACCTTCTCAAGCTTCCTCATTTGTGAAATATATACTTCCTTGAGATATCTTCATGTTGGCTCCAGAACTTTCTTTGGCTTTCAACTAAAACTGTGCATCTGAACTTGTTACATATTTAAGTTCTAGTTGCCTACTTTATAGATCTAGGGAGAATCAGTTTCAGGCAAGCTTTGGTGTAGCGTGATAGTTGGTTTTGCATTTTCCTCATATAGGAAGCATGCTTTTTGCAACAAGATAATTCCCTATTAAAGGAGAACTAAACCCTAAGAATTAATATGGCTAGAAATGCCATATACAGTATTATATACTGAACTTATTGAACCATCCCTATAGTACTAATGATCTAGGCCTTTAAAGTTGTCATAGAAATTTCCCATCTTGGATTCTGTTAGGAGTGTCTGTGACACGCACATGCTCAGTGTGCCATGGGTGGCGATTGCGATGCTAAGCTTAGGGGTCTTTGCAAATCATCAAGCAGAAAATGAGAGTTGCATGTCATACAAGCTGATGTTACATGTATGATTATTAATTGTGATGCTAATTGTGCTGGTTTTTGAGCTGCCATGTACCAACTGTCTGAATTTATTACTAATCAGCCTTATAGTTTGACATTTATATTGTATATTCAATTGGTCCCTACAGTTCATAACTGGCAGCAGCACACAGCATGTGCAGTGAATCAACAGAAAAGAAGACAGGGAACTACAAGGGTTGACACCTGGCCAGTATTTTACTGGCCTGGCCGGTAAAAACGATGGTTGATTTCAATGTTATTAATAGGGAAAAAAGATAAATATATAGGAAGGCCAGTATTTTTTTTCCAGAAAAGGTGGCAACCCTAGGAGCTACAGGGGCAATTGTGGAGACACAGATCTTTCCTCATAAAGGGCTGTGGTTGCCTTGGGCTGGTATACAGTAGAAGCTCAAAGCTAACTGTACAATATTTCTGCCCTACTTTTTAGTTACGCTTTAATTCTCCTTTAATGAGTCAAGGTATCTGGGGATATCTTGATTGTTTTCTTTTCAAGATGTGTTTTTTTTCTGTCCCAGTAATTTAAAGGAATTGTTCAGTGTAAACATAAAAACTGTGTAAATAGATAGGCTGTGCAAAATAAAAAATCTTTCTAATATAGTTAGTTAGCCAAAAATGTAATATATAAAGTCTGGAGTGATTTGATGTATAACATGTCAGTCAGAACACTACTTCCTGCTTTTCAGCTCTCTTGGTTTACACTGACTGGTTACCCTGGTTACCAGGCAGTAACCAATCAGAGACTTGAGGGGGGGCCACATGGGTCATATCTGTTGCTTTTGAATCTGAGTTGAATGCTGAGGATCAATTACAAACTCACTGAACAGAAATGTACCATGTGGCCCCCCTTCAAGTCGCTTACTAACTCAGAGTTATAGAGCTGAAAAGCAGGATTCTGGCTGTTTTATTAGACATCTGTTCACTCCAGCCTTTATATGTGACATTTTTGACTAACTATATTAGAAACATTTTTTATTTTGCACAGCCTATCTATTTACACAGTTTTTATTTTCACACTGAACTGTTCCTCCTAAAGGGCATGTTAAGGCAAAAAAATAAAATCCCTTTTTTACTTTCCTTGATGAAAAAGAAACCTATCTCCAATATACTTTAATTAAAAAATGTGTACCGTTTTTATAAGAAACCTGACTGTATGCAGTGAAATTCTCCCTTCATTTACTGCTGTGGATAGGAATTGTCAGATGGTCCCTAACTGCTGAGCAGGGAAACAATCATACTTATGAACAGCAGGGGAGCCTTACTTCCCAGCCATGCAGAACTCAAGCAGCTTTGTTTATGACGATCCCTAAGCAGCCCAGACCACACTGAGCATGTGCACAGTCTTAGTCTTGCAAAGATGTTTAACAAAGTTACAAAATGGTGACCCCCTGTAGCCAACTTTGAAAGCATAAATTATTTGTTTGATTGGGCTTGTGGTGCAGTAAGTTCATGTTTATGTTTAGTATACAAAATACAGCATTTCTAGCCTTATTCTATTTTAGACTTTACATGCCCTTTAAAGACACTTGTTTGTTGATAATATGTGCATGTTCATGCCAGTGGTCTAACAAACAATAGAAGAATAATATCTTTCCTTTATTAGCAAGAGGAAATGTAAAATTACATTGTGAAATGACAGAGCATAACTAACAGAGGTCTGATATGGCAAACCCAGTAAGTCTCTCAAAAGGAAAAAATACACCCATGATGATCACAAGCCAACTACAGAGAGCTAGTATTAAAAATGTCTTCTGATTTAAGTTAAATAAATATAGTATTTTCTCATTAGCAGCACTTAAAGATTATTCCTTTGGTGTTCTCTTTCCACCTACTGGAATCAGTTTAAAGAGAAATAAAGCTCTCAGTATATATAAATACCTCACCTCTGTCTACTTGCTGGCTTGTCTTATATTAACAGGTAAGGAGGATTTCAATAACACAGTAAGTTAGGTTGAAAAAAGACACAAATGCATCACGTTCAACCTTTTAGTTTTTTTTTTAAACTGCCAAACTGCTAGTTGATCCAGAGGAAGGCAAAAAAAAAACATCTGAAGCCTCTCCAATTTGCCTCAGAGGGGAAAAAAATTCCTTCCTGACTCCAAAATGGCAATCGGAGTCAGGAAGGATCAACTTGTACTATGAGCTATCTCCCATAACCCTGTATTCCCTCACTTGCTAAAAAGCAATCCAACCCCTTCTTAAAGCTATCTAATGTATCAGCCTGTATCACTGATTCAGGGAGAGAATTCCACATCTTAACAGCTCTCACTGTATAATAACCCCTTTCGAAAATTTAGGCGGAATGGTTCCTTTGTCTCACCTTACCAGCCCTCAGTACAGTTGAAGAATAACCTTCTCCTCCCATGAGTTGTTTGGCCTTGAAACTGCTGGCTGGCATTGCTTGCTACAACCAAGTTTATTAGCTACAAGGATTGCAAGGTCCTTTTCCATTATGGATTTGCCTAGTTAAGTTCCATTAGGGGTATAAGTGACTTGCATATTTTTACATCCCAGGTTCATGACTTTATATTTATCGACATTGAATCTCATCTGCCACATAGCTGCCTCCTCACTTACATTAGGGGGTCTATAGCGACTCCAACAATTAATTAATTAATTAATTTGGACTCTTTACAATTGGCGAAGAACTCCAACCATAAGGGCTCTTACTCATGAGCGTTTTTACCTGCGCTCCCCTGCGTTCCGTACCCCTATTTTCTCCTCCCCATTTTCCCTTACTATGCACACTACCTCATCTAACCAGTCTTTACGGAATCCTTTACTGCACCCTTCCCATGCATAGTTTAAAATTTCCTCCAAACCTCTAGCCAATTTCTCCACCAAAACAGCTGAACTATCATCATTGAGGTGCAGCCCATCCCTGGCAAAGAGCCTGTAGTTAATTGAGAAATCAGCCCAGCTTGTGGAAACCCAAAGCCCTCCTCCCTACACCTATCTCTCAGCCACACCTAAGCTTCTTAACAACACTTGTGAGAAAATTACCTTGGAAGTCCTCGCCCAAAAACTTTTCACCTAGTTTTTCAAAATCATTCTTGAGGACTTTCCCTTTCTCTTACTTTGTCATTGGTATCTATATGTATCAAGACCGCAGGTTGTAATCTGGAAGGGGCAGCGGGATGTGAGATCAAGGGCAGATTTATAAATAGTCAAAGTGAAATTTTTAATTTCAAATTAGAATCTTCGAGTTTTTTTTATGGCCAAAACTGTCAAATTCAACTAGGGAATTGTTAAAATTCGAGTTTTTCCAAAAATTCTAATTAGATTTTTCTAGATTTATCATACACTTTAAGAACTCAAATTCGACTATTCCCCACCTAAAAGTTGCCTTTTATACTAAGGAAGACATCCTGGGATGAATTTGGAGTTGTTTGCAGCCCTCCTGACATTCAAGTTTTTTGCACAGAAAAATGAATTTTAATTCGATTCGAGTTTTCGTGTCCGTAGTATTCACACAATTTTGAAAAATTCTATTTTTTAAAAAAATTTTGATTGGTCAAATTTCGAGTTCGTGGGATTTTATGGGAATTTTAAAAAGCTCCCATGAACTCGAAATTTGACCCTTAAATAACCTCCTTCCAAATGTAAACTGAATGTGTTTTTAGTTTTATTGTTTCTGTGTTGTTTAACAGAGAATATATACAAATCCTATTACAACAATCTATCCCGCATATTGCCCCAACTTACAATTTTCCTGTAGATCTTGCAGGGTGTTCCCCACAAGGAAATGAATCAGCAAGTGAATAATGATAACAATGGTCAGGGGTTTCTGTTGAAAACAGACAGCATGGCTTGAATAAGAGACAAAAAACTCAATCGTGTTGCAATCAAAATGCAGGCTGCCATTTCCAGTGGATGAACATACTGGCTAGGTTAACTGGTATTTAATCATTTGAATTTTTTGTTTTGTGTTTTACAATTTTATTAAGGAAAATAATGTGTCTTTAGTGTTTCTAACATAGCCTGATCTATAACTGATTGTATATTTTTTAATTACAGCAAGAAGCTAAAGACAATTCGCGAGGTGGTTCACACTAGGGGCCATGCATGTGGTTGGTTCACGGCCATATGCAGTGATCGTTTTGGATCCATACATGCAGTGATCAGCACATATTCAGTCAAGGGAGGCTCAATGAATGACCCATGTCCTTTATGGGTAAATATTTGGCAAACATACTGAATATCTGAATGATACAATTGGGACCTATTTCCTACAGTGTCTATGATCACATGGCACTTAATCTATATTGTATTTATTTTTATACTTTTAATTATAATGCTTGTCCTCCTTATGTGTACTTACCTTGTACAATTGTGCACTGCTGGGAATCCTACTAGTACTTACCGTAGTGATGATGAGCTTTGCCAAAAAATTCATCAAACCATGGAAAAATTTGCAAAATACATTGAAGTCAATGGACATTTTTTTCACTGCACATTTCTTAAAAAATAAAAAAATACATTGCAGTCAAAGGGCATTTTTTCAAGCAAAATACATTGGAGTCAAAATGTTTTTGTGAAATGTTATAGATGACAAAACGTGGAATTTGGAAGTTATAAATACATACAACACATCATAATCAAGAACTGTAATTGCGAGAACTGTTGGATAGCCTGTTGTTGGATAGCCTTCTTGTGTTTTTATGGAGAGCAGGGAATTACAGTGTCGGAGTGGCCCACTGGGATACCAGGAAAACTCCCGGTGGGCCCAGGTGTCAGTGCGCCCTTGTGCTGTTAAAGATTTGGCCTATTTCATGGCCATTCCCTATTTCTATGAGAACAAAGAGGCTAAATAGATGGAATAATAGATTATAGTATGAAGAAAAGAGACAAGGAGAATAGAGGTTGATTGAGGAGATAAAGAATATTAGTACTCTAAGTGGTCCCCTGGTCTAAGGTTTTATGGTGGGCCTCTGGTCTAAGGTTTTTGGTTCGGCCCCTGGTGTCCCAGTCCGACACTGGGGAATTATATAATAAACATTCAGGTGGTGCAATACTCATATTTTGGCTGGGATTTGATATTCTAGGCCAGGGGTGCACAAAAGGTAGATCGGGATCTACCAGTAGACCTTTAGCTGTTGACCAGTAGATCTCAAGCTTGTCTAATCACCCTCATATTTCATTCTTTTCATTCATATATTTATTATGTTAAGGTTACATAAGAAATAGTTTGTTAAATATTCTTTTTTGCACAAATGATTTACTGTATATCAAAGGAATAAATCAATATTTAAGTAATATTTTCCGTAGAGCAGAATGCTAACAAAGCTTTTATGGATGTATAATGGGATAAAAAAGTAGACCTCACAGTAGTAAAGAATGGGCACTCCTGTTCTAGGCAGCAATGTAATAATAGATGCATAGGCTTTGCATGCCTGTTCTCCTCTATGAACCAATCCTCAGGTACCATTTAGTGGTTACCTGTTTGAATGCAAACATATAATTGGTTGCTGTATTTTAGAACACCTGGGCAAACTTTGCATCTTTTATTATATTCCTCCTTTAAAGGAGAAATGAACCCGCCCACTAATAAAAACCCCTACCCAGTACCCTACATAGTACCAACCTCTCTGCTCCCCCACCCCCGTTTAGGTGTTAACACCTATAGCTTCCCTTAATCCTTTACTCACATATAGGTGCAGAGTAAGCTCATGGGCACCATCTTCCGGCTCTTCAGATTACTTTAGGAAGAGAGCGTTGTAATGGCACATGCACAGTTGGAGCAGTCTTTTGGTTTCGTGCACTTGCGCCAAAAGTGCCGGAAATTGCAGAAGGAAAGAAAGAGAACCCAAAGAATACCAAAGAGCTGGAAGATGGCGCCCATGAGCTCTGTTGCGCTTACTCTGCACCTATAGGTAAGTAAAGGATATGGGGTACTTATAAGTGTTATCACTTTTGCGGGGGGAGAGCAGGGAGGGGGACTATGTAAGGTACTGGGTATGGGTTTTTATTAGTTATGGGGTGAGTTTGCCTTTAATTATTTAATGCAATCTGTATGCCCACCAAAACACTGTCAGATGGCAGCTGGTTTTGGCTGGTGTTCTTAAAAGAGAACTAAACACTAAAAAGCAAACATGTGCCAATCCAAGTTGCATCTCACTACTGTCCTGAGGTTATTTACACTTTCATTTATATAATGTACTTTTATATATTTTATGCTGTGTTCTCCTAAGCATTAATGTTAACAAAAAGAGAAAAGACAGGTTTCACTGTCAGCGAGCAATGCCACACATCAAATATTAATCATAGTATCATAGTTCATACCTTTTGAAATATGAAACACATTTGGTTGTTTTATTTCAAATTAATCCTTAGGCATAGTCATCTTTAAAGCTATTCAGGGCTAAAACTATAGCCTTTCTGGGACTGTGTTAAAACATGTCCAGTGTGGTTCTCCTGTTTTTTTTAGTTTCACTCATTTCTCAGGCTTATTCGTTAGTGTAAAATCTGTATAAAGACATACTTTAAACACCCTGTTTATATGTGGTTTTTGTGGCTCCAGGGTCGGACTGGAGTAATGGTGGCCCACCAGGACTGCCATATGAAAGCCCCTCCAGGCAATTATCGGGGGGCCCTCCCGGCTTCCCTCTGTGTGCCTTCCTCTTGCGCCTCCCGGCTTCCCTCTGTGCCCTCTGTGCCAGTGCCACACACCTGTTCGAAAGCAGGTACATCGCACGCCTGCACAGAGGAGCAGCAGCAAAAGTTTTTTTAATGGGGTGCCCGATCGGGGGAATATGGCTGGGCTGGCGGGGCCCATGAGGGCCGAGGCCCACCAGGTTTTTTCCCGGTGTCCCGCCAGCCCAGTCCAACACTGTGTGGCTCTCATTCTGTAACAAGACATTAGAAAAGCAAAGGAACCTGAAGATACTTTGGCTGTATGGAAATATAGGTACAGGTGGGGGTATGTCTTGGCTTCATTTATTAAAAATTTTTTTCATTTTTTTATTTTGTCATGTCTGTAAATTTAAAGTATTCTGACTTAAACTGCTTATACAAATGTAGGTGTTTATTATAATTATTGCAAATTATGCATGCTGTCAACAAACAGTGAAAACAGTGAACCGGTTTATCCCCTCAGCCTCCTTGACCTGTAAAACCGAAGGATAAGTATAAAAAATAAAGTATAAAAAACAGCATTTTTATTTAAATAACGATGATTTTAGATTTCCCTTTTGCGGCCCAATGATGTTATAGTACAAACTCTTTCCGTTAGTCTTTCATATACAGGTATAGGACCTGTTATCCAGAATGCTTGGGATCTGTGGCTTTTTGAATAATGGATCTTTCTGTAATTGGGATCTTCATATCTTAAGTCTACTAGAAAACCATGAAAACATTAAATAAACCAAATGGATAGTTTTTGCTTCCAATAAGGATTAATTATATTTTAGTTGGGATTAAGTTCAAACTACTGTTTTATTATTAGAGAGAAAAGGGAGATTATTTTTTTAAAATTTGGATTATTTGGATTAAATGGAGTCTATGGGAGACGGCAATTCACTAACGAACTAGACTGTCGCTAGCGTTCGCTCGCACTCTATCGCCAGGCGACTTTTTGCTCAGGTGAACAGTAGTTACTCCACATATTCAGTAAAGTGCGAATTATACTAAACGTTACCTCTTTCGCCAGAGTTTATCTTGCCATCTCAGACCAGGCAAACTGCTAAAATGAAGCTACATCTTCCTCAATCTTATGTCAGTTACATCATACCCTGTCTGCCAGAAATTCCTAAAAGTTGAAAAAACTATGGCGACTTTTAATTTAGAAATGCTAATTTAATTTGTAGAAACGCTGGTGACGTCCTTTTTTAAGCAGGATTGCCTGCAAAAGTCTATTAAACCTTTTTGGGTTAATATTTTTTCCACAGACATTTGAGGGGCATGCCACATTTGTTTTAGGGTGGGCTCATGCCTAGGACATTATAGGATCTCTTTTGTCTTTATTTAGGTTCCTTGGACATTTGTAATAATAAGTGTCCACTTCAAGCATTTCCACCAACATCTCTAATAAAGACGTCCAGTTTCGATAGGCAGAAGTGATCACTAGCGTAATTTCGATTTGAAACACTCGCACTGCTGAAGTAACGCTAACGAAAAGTCGCCAGCATTTGGCGCCCAGGACACAACTTTGCATTTCAGTGAATTAGCATTGTGGTAACTAATGTTCGCCTGGCGAAATGTTTGCTGGCGACAATTCTCCCTTTAGTGAATTTGCCCCTTTGACGCTCAACTTATTTTACCATTTACCCTGTTGATTTCCCAAACTGTGAGTTGGCCCCACTATGGGGCACAAAGTAGATAAAGGGCCAGTATTAAGATGGCAAAAATGAAAACTTATTGTTGTCTTAGATTTTCTTAGAATTGCAGCATTAAAGCCAAAAAGAGTGAAATTGCTAGTGTTGATAATCATTTGTTGTCTTAGATTTTCTTGTAACTTAAAGTCTAAAACCACTGGCCATAAATCATAATCTTAAATAAAAATTTGCTGAATGATTGTTAGGGATTACTGCAGAATTCCAAATAGCTGCAATACTATGCAGAAAGCATAATATTTACATTATAGTTAAAACAAATGGCTGTTATCCACTAATTCAGGTGTTGTTACATATCATTTTATTTTCAGTTATTCTTAGCACCAGGAATGAAATTTAGTTAGTTTTATTTATGCTGGGCTTACCCCCTCCCCCAGAAGGGGACTAATTACTGTGGGGGCCCTGCCAACCTAAAGAATGGTTCTCCATGATTTGTAACTGCAGCCTTGGACATAAGTAAGAGGAGTGTGAAAAAGAAGAGTTTAAGTAAGAAGAATTTCCCTGGCCATCCCCCGTCAGCATTTAACTGACGGGTATCCCCTCCCACTGACAGATGTGTCCCCTATCAGAGTTTAAAGCCCCACCTACCTACTTCCTCCCTGTCTTCTTTTTCTCTCTGCATTATCTCTCAAGAGGCATTATCTGTACTGAAAGTAAATTGTTTCTTACAGATGGAAGATCCATCGGGGAAAAGGAGGTTGACTTCTGAATCTGATGTTGTGATAGTCTGCAGAGCTTGCAAAAATCCCGCTGCTAAGGGGAAGAGGCTCTGCAAACAATGCATCCTCGAATTGCTTGACAAAGACTTTGGTCAATCTGCTCCAGCTAGCAAAAAAGCAAGATCCGTAGAGCTGGATAGTCAAGCTTCCCCTTCGGGGGCTGAGTCTGCCTTATCTGATCCTTCTCCAGCGGATATCTTATCATGGATTTCTCAAGCTGTGTCACAGGGCATTAAGGAAGCAACGGTGAATCCCGGCCCTTCAAATCATAGACAACAAGTACCGTATGAAGAGGATTCAGAGGAGGATGAAGATACGGAGGATGAATCCGATCCCTCTTTCGATGTCAAATTTATTCCAGCCTTGATCAAGGCTGTGAGGCATTCCCTTACTCTGCAGGATGAAGAGCAGGCATCCACGTCCATTTTTGTCTCCAAGAAGGTGAGACAAACTTTTCCTATGCATAAGGAAGTTGAGGAATTAGTATCTGCCGAGTGGCAGAAGGGACCAAGAAGAGTTCCGGTGGAACCAAGATTGGAAAAGTTCTACCCCTTTCCTGCTGGAGTCTCCAAGGTGTGGGACTCTCCCCCTACAGTGGATGCTCCTGTAGCACGCCTTTCTAAGAAGACGGCATTACCAATAGATGATCTCTCAGCACTTAAGCATCCTATGGAGAAGAGGATGGAGACAGAGTTGAGGAAGACCTATTTGGTTGCTGGGGCGATGTTGAGGCCTTCAGTCTCACTAATTTCAGTAATTAAAGCCATGTCTCTTTGGACGGAGTCGGTGGCTGTTAATACCAATGAGGAGACTTTAAGCGAGCAGTCTTTGCAGGTTCTGGAAGACATCAAGATGGCATGTAATTTTTGTCTCGAGGCTGCTGTGGATTTAACCAGATTGGCGGCTAGAAGTATGACTTTTTCGGTCGCAGCCCGTAGAGCCTTGTGGCTTAAGGCTTGGTTTGCGGATACTGCCTCTAAGAATGTTCTATGTAAACTTCCTTTTGAGGGGCAGATGCTCTTTGGAAAGGCGTTAGAAGAGATCATTAATAAGTCTTCAGGAGGGAAAAGCACTTTTCTCCCTCAAACTCCCAGACGTTTTAGGAACCCTCCTAGACGTCAAGATCGTTTCATGCCTAGACGAAAGGAGGACACAAGATTTTACAGACCAGGCAAAGAGTTTTTTCGTCCCAACACTTGGAAGACAGGGCAGTCCTATGTGTTCAAGGGGTTCAGACCCAAGGAAGCTAGATCCCCCAAAGGGCAAGCCAAGCAGCAATGATATGAGGCCTGTCCAGATTCCTGTGGGAGCAAGATTATTAAAATTTGCAGGGGTCTGGGCAAGGGAGACGGAGGATGTTTGGGTCAAAACAATTGCGACCCGAGGTTATATGATAGAGTTTCTTTGGAAACCCAGATAAAATCATTTCATCCAGACTCCGGTCCCTCGGGAGGAAGACAAAAAGATTATTTTAAAGAGTATATCCAGAAACTAATTCTGAAACAAGCAGTGATTCCAGTGCCCAATTCTCAGCTGCGAAAGGGCTTTTATTCTCCCCTGTTCCTGGTCCAGAAAAAGTCAGGCGACTTGAGACCAATTCTGGACTGAAACAAACTGAACAAATGCGTGAGGGTTCGCTCCTTCAAGATGGAGACCATCCTAACTATCAAGAGAGCAGTAAGTCCTGGAGACTGGCTCATCTCAATCGATCTAAGAGACGCATATCTGCATGTGCCCGTCGCGGTAGAACATCAGTGTTTCCTCAGATTCTTTTTCCTGGGACAGCATCTACAATTCACCTGCCTTCCGTTTGGCCTTTCCACGTCACCCAGAACATTCTCAAAGGTCTTAATAGTTGTCATCGCAAGGTTAAGGAGACAAAACATAGAGGTGTATCACTATCTGGACGACCTGTTAGTTGTAGCCAGAAATCCAGAGATCCTAGAAAGACATCGAGACACAGTGATGTCGGAGCTACAGAGGTTCGGATGGTTGTTAAATCTGGAAAAGAGCCAACTTGTGCCAACTCAGAGATTAGTCTATCTGGGAGCTCAGATAGATACGTGTCTAGGGATGGTTTCCTTGTCTCAGGAGAGGATCTTCAAGATAAAGCAAGTGATGACAACGGTTATTTTTTTACACTGTCTCCCAGCAAGACAATTTATGCAGGTTTTAAGCAGTCTGACTTCAACAATTGGAGTAGTTCTTTGGGCCAGATGGAATATGAGGAAGATTCAAAGGCTATTTCTGATGCAGTGGGATCGACACAGGAAAAATTGGGACCAAATTATTTATTTTTCAGTGGAGGCAAGGAATCAGATGTTATGGTGGCTGAATGCCTCAAATCTTCGGAGAGGATTCCCTCTGCTAGATCAAAGGCCATTAAACATCTACACGGACGCTTCGGGCTCCGGTTGGGGAGCACATTGCCAGCAGTGGTCAGTCCAAGGTCGTTGGGAGAAAGATCTATCTCATCTGCAGTCCAATATCCTGGAATTAAGGGCGGTCATGAAAGCTCTAGAGGCTTTCGAACCTCTACTTTGGGCAGAGGAGGTCTGCATAAGATCAGACAACGTCTCAGCAGTGGCTTATATCAGGTGTCAGGGAGGCACCAGGAGCAGGGCAATGATGAAAGAATTGAATCCCATTATGGAATTTGCCCAGTCATGCCTCTTGGGGATAACGGCAGTTCATATTCCAGGGAATCTGAATTGGAAGGCGGACTGGTTGAGCCGCAAGCAAGTAGATCCTGGAGAATGGAGCCTCAACAGCCAGGTTTTTCGGAGGATATTGGGAAGATGGGGGAGACCCGATCTGGATCTCATGGCATCTGTGAACAACCACAAGCTTCCAATCTTCTTCTCCAGAGTTCCATGCAGGGAAGCATGGGCGACGGATGCGTTTGCCCACAGTTGGAACAACCTTTGGGCTTACGTATTTCCCCCATTCGTAATGATCTTCAAGGTTTTGAGGAAGATTTTGAGATCCCGGATCGAAGTTGTCGCAGTCCTACCGGATTGGCCGAGAAGGCCTTGGTATCCGCTGTTAAGGAGGTTGGCTGTGGACAAACCAATGAGACTCCCCTACAAACCAGACCTTCTGTTCCAGGGTCATCTTCTTCATCCTGCTCCTCAACAACTAAAGCTAGCGGCATGGAGACTCAGCTCAACAGGCTGAGGGAAGAAGGCTGTTCGGAAGCCCTTATAAATACTTTGTCGAAATCTCGGTAGAATAGCAATTCTTTAAAATATGATAGAATTTGGAGTATTTTTTCTTCTTGGGCTACGAAGGAGGGATTCAATCCTGAAAACCCGGAGGTGATTCAAGTGTTGGAGTTCCTTCAGTCGGGGTTTGGATAAGGGCCTCAGCACCAGTACCCTTAGAGTTCAGGTTTCTGCACTTTCAGCAATTTTGGGAATTCAGTTTGCCAGCAATCCTTTGATAATTCGCTTTTTCAAGGCTGCAGTAAGAATTAGACCACCAGTTAAGGAGCTTGCTCCCTCTTGGGATTTGCCGCTTGAGCTGGAAGCTTTTTCAAAATCTCCTTTCATCCCTGAAGAGAACATATCCATGTGGGATTTAACTCTGAAGTCTGTATTTTTGGTGGCTATAGCTTCAGGTCGAAAGGGTCTCCGAACTACAAGCTCTGATGGCTAACCCTCCTTACACAGTATTCAGTGATCAGGGAGTGACACTCAGACCAAGTTTAACATTTCTGCCGAAGGTGGTATCTGAATTTCACCTAAATGAACCGATATGTCTTCCAGCCATTGACAAAAATTCAGATCAGGAGAGAGATATTCCTGAAGTTCTGGATGTAAAGAGGTGTTTGGAGAGGTATCTGATCTCTACAAGACCCTTTAGGAAGTCTGAAAGCCTGTTCATTATCCCTTGTGGAGCTAACAGGGGTCAAGCGGCTTCGATTTCCACGATTCGTAGATGGATCATTACTATGATCAAGAAGGCCTACTCGCTAAAGGGGCAAGAAGTACCTGAGGGGGTCAGGCCCCATTCAACCAGAGGTATGGCGACGTCTTGGGCGGCAGAGCAGGAGCACCTACAGATGCCATTTGCAGGGCAGCTACCTGGGCTAGTCCTAATACTTTTGCTAAACATTATCGTTTAGATGTCAGGCTAACCAAAAGAGCTGATTTTGGTCGTAAAGTTATTCAAGCAGTACTGAATTCTAAGTAAACTGTTTGATTCTCCCACCCCTTGTTTCTTTGCTTGGGTATTACCCGTCAGTTAAATGCTGACGGGGGATGGCCAGGGAAAGGAGGAATTCTTTCATACTTACCGTGATTCCCCTTTCCTGGCCATCCCCCTAGTCAGCATTCCCTCCCGAATCCTAGAGCTTTTTACAGAGACAGGGAGGAAGTAGGTAGGTGGGGCTTTAAACTCTGCTAGGGGACACATCTGTCAGTGGGAGGGGATACCCGTCAGTTAAATGCTGACTAGGGGGATGGCCAGGAAAGGGGAATCACGGTAAGTATGAAAGAATTCCTCCTATCTTGGATGTGAAAAAAAACATGCAGAGAAATGATGATGATGACGATGATGATGATGATGAAAGAAGGGGAAAAATAAAAAGTGAAAATGAAGGAACACAGGAGAGAAATAAAAACAGAAGGGAATAATAGAAAAGCAAAGAGCATGGAGCAACAAAATAGATGAGAGTAAGGTGTTCCATATTGTATGTGCATCTAGAATTCATATGATTCTGGTTAGGGGCATATTTAACATATATGCACTTGAGGGCCTGTGACTAGGGCAGCAGCATCATGATCTCATGTGCGTGTACATTAAGTTGTGACATCACTTTTGCCAATGACATTGTGCATGTGCAATCAGAGGGCACTAAGAGGTCTGATGCCTAGGGCAGCATCTTCTGGTCATATCTTCCATAGGCTGGCAACTCCACATCGGTTTGAATTTTTGAAAAAATTATTTACTAAACACTCTCCCTCCCCTGCTATAGCTGGTGTAATGGTGGCCTTATGAGTTTAAAAATGGGTGTTATCTTGGAGGTCTCTCCTCATAAATCTACAGTGAGCATAACTACTCAATTATGTTGGAATTCGGGAGAAAACGCAACATTTTGGGTTCCACCTAAAAACATGGCAATTTGCATCAAAAAATTGCAAATCAAGACATTATAGTCTCCCCGGGCCAGATAGTTAGGAGGTGGGAGGAATTGAGCAATGTTAGATTGCTGTTCTAATCTTTATTTCATCCTTTTAATTCACGAATTGAAAAATACTTAAAACGACAGTGCCCAAAACCAATATGTATGAACAGGTGCCACTCTAGATAATACTTGTTGGCTTTTATAATTGCATCCAATTAAATACATTTTTTTAAACCATGAAATAAAAGTTACATATTACTCTTCTTTGCAGTTCCATGTATAAAAGATGAGGTTTTAACAATATATATATATATATACCCATTTTGATGTTATGCTTGCATCTAAGATAGAGAGCCAACAGGCCTCCTGTAGACTGAAGGTACAGGACTTCTATCAAGGTATCAACCTTTCTTAGAGGAACCCATACTTACTTTTGCACTTCAATCTAGGGACACTTTTTCAGAGCACATAGTAAATTTTATGTCAGTCTATTGGTGGCTAACTATCTTTATAATCTTTATTATCTATAGCATGTATGTGCACTACAGTTATCTCCTTCATAAACATTCTTGCCTGCACTCTAGGAGATATTCATCCCTTTTGGTCTGGCAATTGCATAATATTCTATTATGTTATACTTTCCCTGTAACCGTGGAATTAAATTGTGTACTTGGTTTTCCCATTTAGTGCTCCACACCTAAACACCTTTGACTTGCAGTCATGTCCCCTTTCTACTAGCTACTATTGAAGAAACCTCATTAATAGGAACTGACATGTTTCCCAATGTTGGTGGGTCTTTTTGAAACCCATAATAATTGACTCTAAGCCAAAATGTCACTCAAACTGATATTTACAGTTCACACAGTAATCTAAGCTACAATATGTGACAATAAAATAAATCAGATTTTTAACCATTGTTTTCAATTTGGCACTGAAATCTGTCGCTCGTAGCAGCACCCAGACCAACACAATCGTTCTGGGTACAGGCAAGGGACAGATTGTAGTATAGGGCAGACAAGGGCTAATTCTTGCCCTGCATTTTTCAGCAGGCCAAGTTTCAGGCCCACGTGGCATTACCTATGTAGAAGACATTGTCAACTGACCCAGGGCTACACCTACAGGTCTCACTCCCATTGCAATGAATGAGAAGCCATTCTGGGCTCTTTATTGCTTGTCCTCTAGCTAGAAATTGCTTATATGAGAATACAGACTCATTTGTCCCATGTGCTATTGTTCTTATAGAAACAGCTAGACTTAAAGGCATAAATCAGTGCAGCAATGTTGTTAACAATAGATTTAAAAAATAATCTGTATCCAGGGTTGGACTGAGGGGCCCGGGTCCACCGGTTGGCCCACCAACCCAGTCCAACCCTGTCTGAATCCACATTGACAGAACTCTGCTATGAAGATAGCAAGAATATATGTCATAAAGCAGGGCATGACTGCTGCTTATTATTGTTCTGGATAGAATCCTTTCCACATATGACAGAAAGTTCTGTTATAAAGATAGTTGGACTCTTAGCCATAAAAGAAAGACTGGACTATTGCTATTTAAGGTAAAGGAAGTAGATTGCATCTACTTTGCAAACTTGTGAAAAAGTGATTAACTTTTTCAAGCTTTTACTAAATTATCTAAAAATAAATACTAGTATTCTATATATTCTCCTTTCCAGTGAATTTGAGACATTGGAGTTTGGAAAATGGATTTTTCAGCAAACAAATTTCTATTATTATTATTATTATTTTTATTATTATTCCTGTATGGGTCCGGCTTGATTCGCACTATAACCCCACCAATTAATATATAAAAAATAAGAACAACATTTCTTGTTTATTTATAATTAAAATTAAATAATGTTTATTTTTAATAAAAAAATTAAATAAATTCTGACTGCTAACATAATACAATATATTGATTGGCAGATGTTGATTGGGTCATTACATTGCAGTTGATTTTTTATGCAGCCATGTAAAGTTAACTTTGGGTTCCACGTCAACCACACAGGCATCTGCTTTTTTAGGAAATGCCATAAACTTGAAACTATTGAAGCAACAAATGAGGTGTCTTCTCATTTTCTTATGATCATACGAAGAACTCCAGACAGGAACTCAAATGCATTATCAATGGCATAAACCCCACCGTCATAATCGTTTACTTGTTCATTAACATCAAGTATTTCCATAGTTCCTTCAGGATCACATACCAGTGCACTATAGCATTCATTTATTTGTCTCCTTAGTGAGGTACAATGGTGTTTTATCTCAGCACTGTCTGCAATTTCCACATGATCAAATTTAAAGCAGCTCGTCAGCCAATGGTTCTCTATGAATCTGTACAGTTGGTCCTTTAACAGGCTGAAATCCAACTTGGGTAAGGAGGCAACTCTGAAGCCCCTCTGTCTCTTCAAACTGGATTTTGAGCAAGGACTGAGCTGAATCAATGATTGTGTCATCCAGAAACTCACCACTCGAAGGATCATTTTATGCTGCTGTGTCAGTTTGAGTTCTGGGATCCAGTCACCATTCCTGGCAGGGAAGAGCTGGCCTGGAACTTCAATACACGATTCTGAAGAATCATCAGAAAATTCAGGCTCTCTTTTTTTTCTCCATATTCCAAGTGAGTTCATCATACAGTATATCTCTCCTTCATTTATACAGTCATATAAGGGTCTGTATAAGCCCACAATGCCACTTTGTGTTTTTTCCTCTATTTCTGCCTTGATAGGGTGTTTCTTCATTTTCCTTTCATTTATTGGTGGTCTCTTTCTTAATTTTCCTCCCTTTCCTTTCCACCTTTTTGGTCTTTTTCTTCCTTTTCGGCTACATGTTACCCCTTTGTGAAGGCATTGAATACAGGTTGCGTTTTCTGTTCCTCTGTTTTGTACATTGTGGAGTCATATCTTCCCTCTTACTCAGATTTGCAAGATATACCGTATATGGCTCAATTATCTCTTCCTCTTTGCATGTGTTTGAGGAATTGTTTCCTGTTTTTTTCTTTGATGCAGCATTCTGGTTCTCCTAGTTCCACTGTTTCTAACTTTTTATTCATTGCCTCCTTTAAGGATGCGGTGGAGAGTTCGTAGATTTGTTCCTCCTTTGCGCAGGCATTGGAATCACATTCTACATCTTCTGCATGGTGCATATTTGTGGCTTTTCATCTGATTCTAATTCAGTGGTTTTTATAATTTGTCTCTTAAAAAAATTAAACTTTCAAAAGAGCCAGATGGGACTTGTGTCTCACACTTATCTTTGTCTTCTGCACCAGGTACAGTTGAATTTTTATTGTTTGAAGAGTGTTTAGTTCTTTTTCTGATGTTGCATATGTTGGTAAATGGATTGAAGATTTTTCTAAAACATAAAAAGCTCCTAGAAAAAGCCATGGTATAGCCTAAGCGGAAAGGAAAAAAGGATAAAAAATAAGTTAATAATGAAGAGAAAGAAATTGGTTCAGAAGTGCAGTTCTTCTGTTCATTTTCACCAGTCACAAAATCTAAATGTAATGTCAAAGTTTACTGCAAAATATGAATAAATGATTATAAATGAAGAATTTTAATATAGTAGAACCGTGATTTTATGCTTCCCAAAGGACGGCCTCTAAACAGTATAAATTCGGAGAAAATGAAAAGTAGATGTATGGGACCTGTTATCCATCTCGGGACCTGGAGTTTTTAGGATAATAGATCTTTCCGTAATTTGGATCTTCACACATTAACTACTAGAAAATCATATAAATATTAAATAAACCAAATAGACTGGTTTTGCTTCCAAAAAAGATTGATTAATTCTTAGATTGGGTTAAGTACAAAGTTCTGTTTTATTATTACAGAGAAATAGGAAATCACTTTTGAAAATTTGGATTATTTGGATAAAATGGAGTCTATGGGAGATGACCTTTCCATAATTCACAGCTTTGTGGATAATGCATTTCCAGATAACGGATACCATACCTGTATGGGAAAGAAAAAATGCTGCCTGTCTGTATAGGCTTGCGATAAAATGGTGCTAATTCTGGGAAGATATAATATCGAGGGACGTAAAATTGGGATTCTACTGTATTTGTAAGTTATCCTGCAAGAAAGTGGATTTTATATGAAAGAAGTGTATAGTTTATTATCCAATTAAAAGCCCTTCTGCCGAAATACTGTAAGTTTGGGTATATGAAAGATGTAAAATCAGTTTGAACCACAATAATATGTATATAGGGGGAAGACCTCCAACATTTTTTAGAATAAATCATTTAAAAATACATGTTCTAGGAATGGCATTTACTGGTTTTCCAAAGTGTAACAAGGAGTTGGCAGAGATCTGGTTTATGGGGGAGGATTCAAATCCATAATCTGGATAATAAATTCAGTGCATTAGAGTTACATGACATTAAGGAGCTAATTATGAGAATTAAAAATGTAGTTTAAATCTGAACACATTCAGAAACATTTTCCTGTTAAAATAAAATATATTCAACCACAGCTTGTACTCACCTCTGCCAATCACTGAGTCTGAATGCAGACTGATCAGAATGTGCATGTGAAGTGTGTAAACCCACTCATACTGACGCCTCCATACAAACTATATAAACTATATGTACCAATATCTATAATATTTGTAGATTATAGTATCACAATAGCCTTTGATATTATGTCTGTCCAAGAAATCATCGAAGCCATTCTTAAAGGCATTAACTGAATCAGCATCACAACATCACCCGGCAGTACATTCCACAACCTCACTGTCCTGACTGTGAAGAACCCCCTACGTTGCTTCAAATGAAAGTTCTGTTGCTCTGGTCTAAAAGGAGGTCAAGTAAGTCAAGTGCAGATTTTACCGAACGTTACCGTTTTCGCTAGAGTTGACTTTGTCACCTCAGACCAGGCAAAGTGCTAAAAGAAGCTAGATTTTGCTCAATTTTATGTCACTTACATCATATCCTGTGAGCCCAAAATGCATGAAAGTTCCAAAAACGCTGGTGATTTTTGCTTTTTTGAAGCGGGATAGCCTGCAAAAGTCCTAACAAACTTTTTTTGGGTAACCGTTTTTTTCCAGACATTTCATAACATATGGAACATTCATTTTACAATGGGCTCATGTGTAGTGCATTATATTAACTCTCTTGTCTTTATTTAGGTTCCCTGGACATTTGTAATAAAAATTGGTAAGCATTCACACCAACATTTATAATAAAGACCTCCATACAACTTTAAATGACCCGCCGTATGCAAATTGACCTAAGTGCAAGTTCACTAGCGAATTTTCGCTAGGCACAAACGAACGCTAGCGCATCTTCGAAATGCTCGCACTGCCAAAGTAACACTAGCGAAAAGTCAACAGCATTCGCAACTTTGCATATTAGTGAATTAGCATAGTGGTAGCGCATTTGTGCCTGGCAAAGTGGTGTGATGTGTGTGAATTGGTCGATGGCGACAATTCACTTGTTAGTGAATCTGCCCCCTTGACTGCAATTGCACTGCATATTTGAGGTGAGGCCTTACCAAGGACCTATAAAGAAGCAAAATCATGTTTTATGCAAGACAGCACTTTATTTGCTTTAGACTCCATTGACTGACATTGTCAAGGGTCCTTAAATTATCCATTAACCTTTTGCGTGATACTGTATGAAATGCTAAGTAGTTATACATCTTTTACAGAGCAAACAGGTTTTGCCTTTGTTCCCCTGCACTTTGATTTTCACTTTTCTATTTTTTTATATGTTTAAATAGAACACTTATATGCTGTCAGCATTTGCATGGTAGGAACAGAAGTTATAAATGTATAAAGAGTAAATGTCATGTTCAGGAAGTCTAATGTTAATATTTACACTCTCTGAATGTAATAGTTTCTCTGGCATGGCAAATAGGATTTGTAAAACAACTATAACATCCCTGGAGCAGCTGTGCTTGCCAGGTTGTACACTGCTAAATTCATGCTGCTAAATTACGAATTAAAAACAATTTGATAATATGACGATTATTACGGTATCTGTGCAACGTTGTTTCTGTCCAGTTCCCTGTTTACAATGCAGTTCCTGAACTGTTCTGCTCATGTACCTATCTTTATCCAGTTCCTGATCGTACTGAGACGGATTTCCTGACCTTGACCTGTTTTTCTTAAATTACTGCCCTGTTCTGCACAGGCTATACATCTCTGACTTACCTTACTGTCTAGTCTGATTTTAACCCAGACTGTGACTTCCAGCTTTGACTACTCCTAGCAGAAGGGAAGGAGATGGGTCCTATGAGCAAAGAATGTCCTTAGTGAAAGTAAACATATTCTAAAATGAAATTAAAACCTCACATTTCTGATACAGTTGTAAGATTTCCTTTCTTACATAATCACCTAGAAAATCAGGGTGTGTTTGACCATGTCCCCAGCTCACTAGGAGCAATCCCCAATCTGCTAGATCCAGGCCTTATGCATTATCCCTCTGCAAAACCAAATCTACCCTGGTCCAATGCGACTGTCGGGACGTGTGCATTTATATAAGATATACTTAACCCATGGCATCGATCAGTTGTTGAATTAAGGCTCCCAACATTCCAGAGAGCCGGCAGGTCAAAAGAAGATCTACAAGTTGCACATCCAAGATGTGTTTTAGAGGACAAGGAAAGTCTAAAATAGAATAAAGCTAGAAATGCTGTATTTTGTATACTAAACATAAGCATGAACTTACTGCACCACAAGCTTAATCAAACAAATGATTTATGCTTTCAAAGTTGGCCACAGGGGGCTGTCATCTTGTAACTTTGTTAAACATCTTTGCCTGACCCTGACCCTGAACATGCTCAGTGTGGTCTGGGCTGCTTAGGGATCGTCATAAACAAAGCTGCTTGAGTTCTGCATGGCTCCCCCCTGCTGTTCATAAGTATGATTGTTTCCCTGCTCAGCAGTTAGGGACCATCTGACAATTCCTATCCACAGCAGTCAATGAAGGGAGAATGTCACTGAATACAGTCAGGTTTCTTATAAAAACGGTACACATTTTTTAATTTAAGTATATTGGAGATAGGTTTCTTTTTCATTAAAGAAAGTAAAAATGGGATTTTATTTTTTTGTCTTTCCTTGTCCTTTAATTCACTTATTAAGTTGTTATTATCTCATCATGGGCAGAGTTAGGTCTGTAAGACCTATTTTAACACTTCCCTATCCTATATACAATGATCTAAGGAAATCATTTGAGAAATACTTTAATATCGGTGGTTTGTGTGAGTATTAATAATTACAGAATGTAAAATATACTATAGTGTTGTGAAGATCACCAGACTCCTGAGATGCTAGGGAACTGGAAAAGGGCTGGAGTTTGTATGGTTTTTACCTGTTTTATAATGTGATAACAGATAGGTGCCACAGGAACATTTGCATGAGTATCATTATCTACTGCTATCCCCGATGTAGCAGAGCACAATAGCACTTTCTTTGTGTCAGATCACCTGCACAAATGAGTCACAGCTGCAAACTGCCTGTCTTTTATGTGTTGCTATAACTACAAACAATAAACTGAGCATCAGACAAACAGAACAGGAAAAATGTCCAAATTTGTTGGTTTTTTTTTTAAACAAAATGTCTGAAGTTATCTTAGAGCTTGTATTCCACAGTATCTGCTCTCCATATCTTCTAAGGTATGGAGATAAGTTATCATAAATAATAAAAACATATATGAATGCTAGGAGCCTTCTGAGGAGTTTGATGGCAAGACCTTAAAAATGAAATCAAACAAATCAAGTGCAGTGATTCTGAGCTCTCTTACCTGCAGCGGGGAAGCAGATCACGTCAAAACAGGGAGCGCAGGGGGCGGAGTCTAGACAGGAAGTGGGTAGGTCTGAGTGGGAGTTGGTGGGGGAGTGGGCAGAGTCCAGCAGGAAGTGGGGGGAATATGAAGTGTTTTTTTTTGCCGGGGGGCCCACGCACTCTAGTTACGCCACTGGATACTGTCACAGGAAAGCATGTTTTTTTCAAAATGCATCAGTTAATAGTGCTGCTTCAGAAGAAATCTGCATCTGTTTTTTAAAGGAGCAAACAGTTTTTTTTATATTAAGTTTTGAAATTTAGCATGGGGCTAGACATATTGTCAGTTTCCCAGGTGTCCCCCAATCATTTCACTTGTGCTCTGATAAACTTCATTCACTCTTTACTGCTACACTGCAAGTTGAAGTGATATCACCCCCTCCCTTCCCTCCCTAGCAGCCCATCAACAGAACAATGACACAGATAGCAGCTACATGACACCTCTGCTGAAGGATCCGTTTGCATTGCTAAAGGTGCTCCTAGTGGTAGACACGAGAATAGCACCCAAGCTGGAAAAACCTTGCGACTTGGGTTGTACTGAAGTACAATGAGAAGGGCAGAAACAATAGCTGTCTTAAAGAAGTTCCCTCCTGAAATGTTCCTACTCAACGCTCTGATTCAGGCATAATGCACACCAATATTACAGCTAAAAATAATACATTTGTTGGCTCAGGAATACAATTTTAAATGGTAGAGTGAATTATATGCGTAAATTATATGTGAACAATGTAATTTAGAAAAAAAAGTAAACCATAAAAATCATGACAAAATCCCTGCAATAAGCAACAAATCACTATTTCCATTTTGGGGACCCTCTGCCATGGGGCCCTTGACTGCAGTACCCCTGATTCCCCTTCATGGTGGTCCTGCATGTACCATATATAAATCATATACCCAAGCACATGGCAGAGCCTGGAGTTATTGCTCAGGAAGAGCTGAGGGGTGACAAGCTGAGTAAAATAGATCTCTGCAACATTGGTCCTGCTGAGTGGTTGCTACGGGTAAATAGGACTTGGGCAAATGTCACTCAACAGGGCAGACATTGCAAAAGGCAATAGCTTTGAGCCAGTGGCCCATGTGGCATTCCCATGGCAATGCTTCTTTTATCTGAGGACAGCTTCATGCTACTAAGATGAAGTGGAAGAGGAAAATATCAGGTCCTAGCAATTACAGAAATATGCTTTGTTACATCATTGCTAATTGGTTTGTAGAGATCGCTATGAAATGGGTAAAATTCACATCAGGAATTGGCTGTCAAATCAGTCATTTGATATTGTTTGTGCCTCTCACGGAATGCTCTTTCAATGTCACCAATAATTATCATTATGTTGAGCCGTGCCGGGATTCTTATCCCATTCCATCACAAACAGGTTGTGTCAGGAATAGATTTAGTCCACGTAGTCCCAGGGAACATTATCTGTGAAATATCTTATTCTTTTTGTGATCCTGCAAGAAAAAACACCCTGGTAGTTGGTTTATAAGAAGTTAATCGCTGCTCTTACATTTGTCGTAGCCGCCATTTTTGTTGTACAGCCTAATAAACTTGAAGACCATTTTTTGAGTCCTGTCACATGGGTTAACGGACAAGGAAACCTTATATCTCTGAGATGCTGATTTGTTAGACACCTCCCATTGATCAAAAACACGAATCTTTTGCCCCAGGCAGATGAACCCCGTCTATAAAAAAACACACACAGCAGCCCATGGTACTAAACTAGGGAGTTGCTGTACTACAATGTTTCTTTCATTTCCCTTATGCTTTTATATGGTAATAGAACTCCTTGGTGATTTATATTATACATAAAATTTACAATAAGGGACACTTTATTTTCCATATATACAAGCATTACCACCAGAACCTTGACCAATAGTGGAAGAGCCACCCACAGATCCTAACTAGCATGGCATTAATCTATCAAGGAAAATGTACAGTAGTTGGGTAATTTGTAAATACCGATATCACACCAGATTTATCAGAATCTCTACTTTTATCTTTGTGTTTCACTATCCCAATAACACATTCTGATCCAAGCAGCTCCATCTCTAGTGTATGATAAAAGGACATAAGGCACAGAGTTCACAAACTATCTAGTAAACCCTGACACCTTGAGTCATGAGTCCCCCATTCAATCAAACTTTTGGAGTGATTCACATAACATCTCCAGAAAGAGAGAAACTTATTTGCAACCACATATTAGTCATTTTTTTTGGTGACAAACCACTGAATTTCCTAGAACATTCGAAAGGTATTGGGGATTTTTTCTTAAACATTCTTATCACTACTGTGACTATTCAGGGCAAGCAAAATGATAGTTGTTAAGCAGGTTTGGCAGACAGAAGAGCAATCATCAAATGAACACCAAAAATGTTCACATCTGAGAGGTCTTCTTTAACCTCTAAGCCACTGGTCCCCAACCAGTAGCTCATGAGCAATATGTTGCTCTCCAACCCCTTGGATATTGCTCCCAGTGGCCTCAGGAGCATATTTTTCAATTCCAGGCTTGGAGGAAAGTTTTGGTTGTACAAAAACCAGGTGCACTGCCAAACAGAACCTCAATAAAGGTTGACAATCCACATAGGGGCTACTAAATGGCCAATCACAGCCCTTATTTGGCAGCCCAAGAATATTTTTCATGCTAGTGTTGCTCCCCGTCTCCTTTTACTTCTGAATGTTGCTCACGGGTTCAAAAGGTTGGGGATCCCTGCTCTAAGCAGTAGGAGAAGAGGTGTAACTATTTTGGGGGCAGTGGGTGGTTGTACAGTATATGGGCCATTCTCTCTATGGGGGCTTCTAGGCAATACTATGTTTTTTGTTATCACTCCACAGTACAATTTTTTCACACTGGTGTGGATGGGAGGGGTCTGGGGTTGTAATTACACCATTGAGTAAGGACCATGCAAGGTATGCCCTTTCTGCAGCTTTGGTCTCTCCCAATAACACCCGCCGACTATAGGGCCTATTTATGAACACATAGGGGCAGATTTATCAAAGGTCGAATTTCGAAGTGAAATATACTTCGAAATTCGACCATCAAATAATTATACTTCGACTTAGAATATCGAAGTCAAAGTTTTTTTTACCAAATTTGACCATTTTGCGGTCGAAGAAAAATAGTTCGATCTAACGATTAAATTGTTCGAATCAAATGATTCGAACGATTTCAGCGACCGATCGAACGATTTTACTTAGACTACAAAAAATGTAGAAAATGCATTAGAAGGTCTCCATAGGCTAACATAGCACTTCGGCAGGTTTAATTTGGCGAACTATTGAAGTCGAAGTTTATTTAAAGAGACAGTACTTCGATTATCGAATGGTCGAATATTCGAACGATTTTTACTTCGAATCTAAGTCGAAGTAAATTCAAAGTCGTAGTATCCTACTCGATGGTCGAAGTATCCAAAAAATTACTTTGAATTTCGAATTTTTACTTTGAAAATTCCCTTGAATTCACTTTGATCCTTGATAAATCTGCCCCATAAAGTGCCATTTTGGACACAATTTGCCATGTTTTTTTCTTACCAACAATGCAGTGTTTTTCATACAATGCAGTGCAGTAGTTTTCATACTTCAACTGCAGTTGCACCTGATATATCTAAAGGCACATAATTTCACATGTCTTTTGACAAATACAATCTAATTACACTGAGAATTTTCACAATCAAGTTTGCGTTTAAAAGATGAAAGTCTTCTACTTCCACTGAGGCAGTCCACAGTAGGAACCCTGTGCAGGCATATTCAATGAATGGAATCAATACGGGCAATTACTTTGTCTATTTTTTAACAAATGCAACTGCGGTAGTTGTAAGCCCGTATGGCTTTGTGGTAGAGTCCAGCGCGGGTCCATTTTTTGGAACCCGACCCGTACCCGCAACCCGCAACCCGGACCCGCAACCCTCATTCTTTCTCGCTTGGACCCGCTACCCGACCCGCAAGTACCTTATCCGCAACACAGACCCGCCACTCACTGACCCGCAAACCCACGGAACCGTTGACCCGCATCTATACCCGGAACTTTTACCCGCAACCCGCAGGGAACCGCAGGTCTTTGTGGGTAACCGCTGCAGGACTCTACTTTGTGGCAGCAACAAAAGTACGCAGGGAACATTCATCTGACATATGCCACCTGTGACTTTGGTTAAGAAAAGTCAAAAATGCCAAGAATATTTGTGCAGTGCTTCAGGGCAAGCTGTAGCTTTTATGGCACACAGGTGTGATTTTTGCCCCAGAACAAATATGGTATAATGGTATCTGAAAAAACCTGTACAGTGTATATTGTATAATTAATGTGACACGGGACATGGAGTATTAAAAGTTGCAACATTTGCATCATGTCTAGGGACTCCAAAAAAGGGTAATTTACCACTGGGAATGCAGTATGCAAAGTGCAAAAAATGGCCGCAAACTTTAATTTTTTCAAGTTTGTCATCTATGCCACTTAAATTGTCTCAATGAGAGGTCTCTACATCGCTGTGTTCAAGAGGCGCAGGAGACAATCAGGTGTCCCCCCTCCTTCTCCCTTTTCTTCCTCTAACTTGCATGTCACTGCGAAACATAATTTAGGGAGCACCAGTACATGGTTCACAGAAAGTGAATGAAAGTCTGGCTTTTTCATTGTAAATGGCTTGTCTTACATTGATTTACACAAAAACAATTTGGTTGATATTCCCTCTAATGGACACATGCCCCTAGGAAGCACTATGACCTTTTGCCAGTAAACTGTACTACTATGTGTATATATAGTTTATATATAGCTAGGGATTTACTTACCTCTTAAAGGAGAACTAATAGTATAATCACTAGGCAGTGGCAAAAATTAGGACCCCCCCCCCCACTGATTATAAATGCTTTCTGATATCCCAGGTTGGTGCTTGTTTTTGCTAAAAACAGCCCAGGGTATTTCTGTAGCAGACACTTGCTGTCATCTTCTTTGGCTTCTTCCATATTCCCTTCATTCCGGTCTGGGTGCACATGCACAGTAGAGTGAAAGCTTTTACACTCGACATGCGTCTATTCGGGCCTAAGGATAAGACGAAAGAAGGGCAAAAAGATGGTGGCAAATGAGCTCCTATAGAAATACCCCAGGCTGGTGCTGAACAGGAATCAGGTAAGCAATTATAATCATTGGGGGGGTGCCTAACCATTGATCATAGTTTTTCTACTCATTTTATGGAGCAATACTTCCATAGAAATGTGACCCACACCCAAGGTGTGGGTCAGGGTAAGGCAAGGAACTAAGCTAACTAGAGCTTGAAGAGGTAGGATAGAATGTTTACCTTGGCAAATAGGGAGGGGGCCATGAAGGAGAACTTTAGAGAAAGTGTGTTTTTTTAAAAAAATTGGAGGATGTCCAAATCCATGTGCGGCTGTTACGGGACATAGTAAGGGAAACATAATTATGAACTATGTCATTACTTCAAGATAATTCCAAAGAATCTTGTAAATTGCTGCACCTTTCTTTCTATGGAATTCCCTCTGCTCTGTGTTCTGCAATGATGAGGCACGGTCGGAATTGCCTCTCCACCCCTTCTCTGTGCAGCTTTCTCAGCTTATTTCACCAATGGTTATACGATTATGAAATAATATTACATCTGCTGTTGTAAAGCCAAGCTCTCCAACAGGAAGTCCCCTAACCAGTTACCAACCACAAATATCATTGTATACAGGCTAACATGGTATGCTAGAAGTTACTGTCCTCAGAAAACCATACAGCACACATTCCACATTCCAAGTTGGAACAAACGTTTTCAACTGGCCCTATGTGTTTCTTAATGAAGATGGTCCTTATTTGTTAATAAGTTGGTCCAAGCTACATATCAATCTGTTCATATGAAGTCACAAATACATATGCACTCTAAAGCTGGAGATACACTCACTCTGCACGTGCAGAGACGTGCAACTAAATTGGTTAGAGGGATGGAAGACTTAAATTATGAAGGGAGACTGTCAAGGTTGGGGTTGTTTTCTCTGGAAAAAAGGCGATTGCGAGGGGACATGATTACACTTTACAAGTACATTAGAGGACATTAGAGACAAATAGCAGGACCTTTTTACCCATAAAGTGGATCACCGTACCGGAGGCCACCCCTTCAGACCAGAAGAAAAGAACTTTCATTTGAAGCAACGTAGGGGGTTCTTCACAGTCAGGACAGTGAGGTTGTGGAATGCACTGCCGGGTGATGTTGTGATGCTGATTCAGTTAATGCCGTTAAGAATGACTTGGATGATTTTTTGGACAGACATAATACCAAAGGCTATTGTGATACTAAACTCTATAGTTATTATAGATATGGGTATATATAATTTATGTGAAGGTATGGAGGGGTGTGCGTATGGATGCTGGGTTTTCCTTTGGAGGGGTTCAACTTGATGGACTTTGTCTTTTTTCAACCCGATTTAACTATGTAACTATGTACTATGTAATAAAATCATACAAAAATTGGTTCCAAATAAGGAGTCATTCCATGGCGCCAGATGTCAGGGAGGCTGGGCTCTGTTGTCTGAAGCCGGATCATCCAATAATAGATTATAGCTGTTGGGGATTGCTATCTGGTAGACAAATTATCCCTATCCCTATTTGTGTTTTAACAAACGAAAAGATTGCGGAGCATGTCGGTCACTGAATCTTTAAAATCTTCATTTATTTGAAATTGTTAAAAACATGAATGACAATGACATGTTCCCCTACGCTTGACGCGTTTCGTGGCGTCTCGCCACTTCCTCAGAAGCATAAGGTATGCTAACCCCCATGTTGGTTAATTTAGCACCTCAACAAGCAGACACACCCATGGAAACGCCCATAAAAACATTAACCCCAAAAGGTTTATACATCAATAAGTTAACCCCAAGAAATACCAAAAAACCGACAAAATATATATAATTAGTCACATACACCCATCCTAACAAATGCTGGACAAATTGAGTGTTACAAATTTGCTACTATGAAAATAAGAAAGGAGATATAATATACAATGTTTGATAATGGTTATGTAGTATCTTACGATTAAAGCATCACAATGTAGCAAATTGGAGCTGTCTGACATGTTCCTAAAGGGGTGATTTTAGACAAATAGCGTGTTATGGATATTACATATTATAATCTCAAAATAACAATAGATAAATATATACTATGTACTATACAAATATAGACACGCTAGGGAATGCACTAATTGCAGAAACAAGCGAGTTCCCACTCTCTGTTTAGCCCTCCATAATTTTCAGTGGTTTTCAACTGGTATATCCAGTAAGCCTCGAGGCGACATCATTTTTGATCTAAATCACCCTTTCTCATATCTTTTCGTGGTCTGTCTATAATTTGAAAAGTTACACATGATACGCCCTGATGCTTATCAATTAGATGCTTCGCTATAGCTGACTTAGTATCCAAGCGTTCCACAGCAGACATATGTTCTGACACCCGAATGCTAGCTGTCCTGATAGTCTTCCCTACATATTGGGATCCACAGCTGCAGGTTGCCATATATATAACTCCTTTTGATGCGCAGTTAAAATATTGTTTGATTTTAAACTCTGCGCCAGTTACAGTGCTGTGAAACCTTTTGGATACTTGCATGAGTATACATGTTTTACATCTAGTGCGTCCACACCTATAGGAACCTTTGTATTTCAGCCAGGCACTCTCATCACTCTGTGCTTTGGTAGTATACAAACTTTTGGATATGTGTGCTGCTACGTTTTTGCCTCTCCTGTAGACAAAAGATGGTGCACTTTCCAGGATCTTTCCTAAAATCGGATCCTGGAGTAAAATACTCCAATGTTTTTTGATGCTGCCTTGAATATGGTAAGCATCACGACTATATGTTGTGCAGAAGCGAACACCAGATTTTCCCTCATTCTTGGCTGTTTTGGATCTAGAATGTTTCTCAAATTTGGGGTTCTGTTCTAAAAGTTTATTGCGGTCAGCTCTGACTGTGTTTTAATACTTACTCCAGATGTAAAGTGGGCCAGCTGACTTAGCAACCATACAGATAAGTTTTAAGGTTTGCAGACAGATCCTGGCCTTTCCATATAACTTCTGGCACAATTTCAAGCATAACAAGAATCAGAGTGTAGGGACAGATACAAGACGCTAACTTAACTGCCGGCCTCAACAAACAATAGTTAACTTGTTGCAACACTATTGTTGCTCACACTTCCACGCATTCATTTAATAAGGAAATAAATCAGCCAGCACACTGTGAAACTTATCCATGTTTGTACCTACTTTATTAGTGCATTACAGGGTCTATGTGATAAAAAAGAATATATCCCACCCATGCATTATTTCTAGGCTTTTGTGCATTGTTTTGATTTTTCAATCACAAACAAAACAGACACAACAAAGAAACACACATTTCCAGTGAAATAACATGTTATTACACAAGACTACTAGGAAACCTTCTCTATGTTTTGCTGATTATACTAAATTGTGCAAAACTATAAGTTCCATGCAGGATGCTGCTACTACTTAATGCTGATAAGTACAAAGTTATGTACTTTGGGAGTAATTTCTTAAATGCAATTATACACAAAATGGTGGCGTGTTGGGGGGTTTCCTTAATTGTGAGAAGGATCTGGGGATTTTTGTGGCTAACAAGCTGTGTAACTGTAGGCATTTACAACAGTACTTCCTAAGGGCTGTACTTTTTCATTGTAAATGATCCTTGAATTTTATTAGTATTATGGCTTCTTCCCAGCACCATAAATTACTGCTTATACTTAGGTTTACTAAATGGACATTTGTGCCCTAAGGCTATAAATGCCAGTGGTTAAGATAAGAAAGTGATAAGAAAGTGTCAGCAGACATTTTTCTGAATATCATGATAAATCCAGCAGAGGAATCAAGGCTATGGGTCTCTCTAAGATAACATTGGGTATCAGAGGAGGAGAGTAAAAGTAAAGAGAGCGAATGGATATTTATGATGAACGCCCTCGGTCTGGCCTGGACTTAATGCAAGTATTGTCATGAGTGTATTTATTTGAGGTGGTGACATGTGACATACAGGTGGCAGATTCACTAAAAGGTGAAGTGGCTAACGCATATTAGTGCGTTAGCGTAGTGGTAGCGAATTTGCACCACTGCAAGTGGTGCGAGGTATGCGAAGCGGTCGGTGGTGAAAATTCGCCCGTTAGTGAATCTGCCTCACAGTATCTTCAGATATATGTCTTATGTGATCTTTTTTTTTTTGACCCAGACGTTTCATGATCATGAGTAATTTCAGGCCTAATTTTTACCCTATATAATGTGACTCTTATCATTAGCTGTTGGCTTTGATTTATAATCAATATGAATTGGCAATTTAGTCTCAACATCAGTTCATTTTATTATAATCCTTTATTTACATGGTTGTTTTTGTTTATAACTTTTATTAGAATGATTACGATCCATTTCCCGATATAGCATTAGTTAATGCTTCGGTGATATTCTTTATACATTCTGTACTTCTGTAACAATGATGCTTCCACTTGGAGCTGCTGAGATGTAGCGATTGGTAAGCTGCGACTTACTCTTATCAATAATGCTGCGCACCAACGGTTACAGAGTAGATAGTTGTCAGCCTCTTGCTCCACCCATTGTGACGATTAAGTTCGCCAGTGGTGGGTTTGTATTTGAAATATGTTTGAATACTTACTCACACGGTTGATGCCTTTGACTAAGCTCGGTAACACCGGGCGAAACACGTCAGGCACACTTGTTCTTCTTTTAGTTTCTGTAGGCAGGGTGTCAGAACTCTCTCGTAAACTGGGGGAGGGATTGGGTGGGGAGAATCAGCACTACTGGCTGTTATTTTAAAAGCTCAGTGACTCACCCACAGCTAGGCAAGCTGTATATCGATCCCCCAAACAGCATACCCGGAAGCTGTTTAATGTGTGTACCTATGAGGGTGTTCCCACCAATGCTATTGCCTACAGTAGTTTTAATTTGACTTTTTCAACCTGGACATGTGCTGTTTTTTTAACATATTAATAAAAGTTTTACCCATTGGAAGAGAATCATAGACCATTAGGTGGGAAGGTGCAGCATTAGGGTTCATTCTTTTCTTCTATAATTATATTCACCATTTTTTGACCCTGCACACCACCTCTATGTCTCTATAGGATGGTAGGTGCTCCCATAAAATAATTCTCTTTTCCAGCAGTTTATTGGCTGTCACTGGTACCATCCGACTACAGCTGGAAAGGGTGGGAGCCACAACATGGAGCTGGCCGCTGTTACTGTATAAGTATAACAAACAAATGAAAGCTGTGCTCACCACTAATTTTTAAACCATTACGTGGGTCCCAGTGGTGGCCAATAGAGGTGTTTGGTAGTTGTAGTCTTGGGGGCAGCAAGTAGGTTGTAGGTGGAACATAGTCCCTGTATGGAATGTATAATGAAGCAATAGAATTCTTTAAGAATCGGATGGGGGTTGAGTGTGGGACTGGCCGGGCCAGGGATGACATTGACGTAGTTGGACAGCTTGGGTATGTTGCAATATATGGACAAACAATCCCGACCCTGTTATGTTTAAAGGGGAGGGTATTTTTGGTAGCTATTTAGTAGCTAAAGGCACAAAATGTCTCAATGTCCTTAATATATTGATAATGGGTTGAGTGCAGAGGACTCTTGTATTTGTCTATATAAATTTTGTGGTCACAGCCTCATTGCACCCTCGCATAATGGTTTTAAAAATTAGGGGTGAGCACAACTTTCCCTTGTTTGTTATATTTATACAGGAGCAGTGACCAGCTCCATGTTGTAGCTCCCACCCTTCCCAGCTATAGTCAGGTGATCCCAGTGGTGGCCAATAGAAGGGCAACCATGTTTGGGAGTTTTAGCCCTGAAGGCAGCAAGTGGGTTGAAGGTGGAACGTAGTCCCTGTGTGGAATGTATAATGATGCAATAGATGGAGGTTGAGTATGGGGACTGACCGAACCAGGGATGACTTTGACAAAGTTGGCTAACTTGGGTATATTGAAATGTGAACAAACAATCCCTGTTTTGTTTACATATTTAAAAATGAATAAACATAATTGGGAACTATGCCAATACTTCAATAAAATACCAAAGAAGCTTGTAGATTGCTGCACTTTTCTTTCTATAGAATTCCCTCTGCTCTGATGGGTTGTCTTTCTTAATAAAGATGGCAAGGAAGAAAGACAGGAGAGGTTGGAAGTGTAGTATTTAATTCAAGGAATAACAGAAACCTTATTTTTTGTTACTATTCAAAGCGAGTTGGACCAAATTAGTCGGTTCAAGATACATATCAATCCATTCATATGAAAGGCTTAAACCATGGCAAGTCACAAATATATATATACACTCTGAAGCTGGACATGCACACACCAATAAAATCATACGAAATTCGGTTCCATATAAAGGGTCATGCCAGGACACCAGATCTCAGGGAGGCTGGACCCGGATCATCCTTTAATAGGTTGGGGATTGTGACCCTATTTTTTGTTTATGTTACAATTGTGTTCTCCAGGAGGTGGAGAATGGACCAGTTGACTAATCAACCGTACAGATAAGTTTTAAGTGTTGCCAACAGATCCTGGCTTTTCCTTATAACTGCTGCCACAATTTCAAGTAGAACAAGAAGAGTGCAGGTACTGATGCCAACTTAATAAAATAATCCCTTGACTCAACACATAATGATTAATTTATGTATTTCAATACTATTGTTGCTCACACTTCCACACAGTCAGTAAATAAGGACATTATCAGTCATCACACTGCAATACCTAACCATGGTTGTACCTACTTATTTTTAGTGCATTATGGTATCTATGTGCTAAAAGTCATATGTCATCTCTAGTTATGGGCGAATAAATTAGCCAGGCGTGAATTTGCGGCAAATTTCCACTTTTCGCCACTGGCGATTGACACCGATTGACTTCAATGCGTTTCACTAATTTTTCCCCATTTCGCAAACTTTCGGTAAATTCGTGAATTGTCCCATGTATGGAAAACAGGGACAAATTCGCCCATCACTAGTTATCACCAAAAATAGGATATATCTCACCCATGCATTATTTCTAGGCTTTTGTGCATTTGTCATTCTTGTCCAGAAAACACATTTCCACTGAAATAACGTCATTACATGAGACTACTAGGAAACCTTCTCTAATGTGCTTTGCTGATGTTACTAAATTGTGCAAAACTATAAGTTCCATGCAAGATTTTTGTGGATAATAAGCTGTGTAATGGTAGGCAGTTAAAAATTACTTTCTTGCTTAAAGACTGTATGCCCTTCAGCTCCAGTACATTAATGTCCTACACTTCTGGTCCTTCTTGCTTACATTCTCATTAAAGGAAGAAACAAAGTAATTCAAGAATAAAGCCCTGGTCAAACGTCAATCCTGTGTGTTATAGCTGACCCTCAAATGCTGGACATTAAAGACAGATGCCATAAAGAGAAAATCAGATCTCATATTCAGATCCCATGAAAGCCTTTCGGCTATATATTTAGAAGGGTTATTGAAATACTTCTCCTTTAATCCCATTTTGCTTGTGTTTCACTAAGGGAAATTTGCATTTTTTTTCTCTGAACAGTGAGCAGGGGTGGATTAATACAGAGGCTATTCTAGACTACATCCAAGGGGCAAAGTGTTATCAGGGGCCATAGATTTTTTCCAATTACTTCTATTTGTTTTCTTTTAATATTTATTTTTATTTGTGCTGCTGGGCCCGGTCAGACTCACCTGCTGGGAGAAGAAGGAAGGCAAGGCATGTGTGCACCCGGATGCGTCACTGGAGTGTGCTGAACCTATCTCAGTGTAGACAGGGTCGGACTGGGTAGCAGGGCCCCCCTCCTAAGTCGCAGAGCCCCCTCTGTCCTTCTCCCCCTCCCCCCCCGCTGGCACATATCTTCTTTGCACTTTCTCGATGCGATGGGGAGGAGAAGTCAGGAGTGCCAGCTCTGTGGAGCGGGTCTGAGCCAGTGGGGCCAACAAGGGCTGGGGTCCATTGAGTTTTTCCCAGTGTCCCGTCGGCCCAGTCTGACGGGACACGAGCTTGGGCGCACGTGTGCCCAGGGTCGGACTGGTATATTTGGGGCCCACTGGATTCCTAACCTCGGGGGTCCAATGCGCATGTGCAAAAAATGGTGAGGTGTGCGTATGCGGAAAAAAATGTTGCGGTGTCCACATGTGCAAGAAACGAATAGCCGCATGTATGCACGAATGTCCGTGTTCGTTTCACCCAATAGGAGAGCGGGTCTTGGCCGGGACCCTCTGGGTTTTTTCTGGTGTCCCACCGGTCCAGTTCGACCCTGTGTGTGCCTGAATCTGCACACATCCAGAGCCAGCAGTAGCCTAGTAGGGCAGCTTGTGTGGATGTAGCCTAGGAGCCCCACATACAGTATCATTAATTCACCATTGACAGAGAGAATTAAACTTCAACAAGATGGAAAGACATGGCAGATCATGAAGATTTATTTATCAAACATTGCACTGGACACAATAGACCAGGTGACATTTTTGGGCTCATTTATTATGCTGAATTCTGAAATCATTACAAATGGAATCCTAAATTGAACTTGCCACTTATGTTCATAATGGGTCCTTTTGACTGTACAACATATGAAGTATGGCTGAACCTACTACAGCTGTTGTTGTTTTGTATTCCTGGTCCTTTAAAGGGTAAATGATACATTTAGCGTTCTTCCAGTGGCGTAACTCGCGGCGGAGCAGAGGGTGCGATTGGGCCAGGGCCCGCACCCCCTCAGGGCCCCCGGCAGCTCACGCGCCACTGACTTCTTCAGTGTTTCTGGGCGTATGGAGGGGCTGGGGGCCCGGCTGCACGTCTCGAGCCAGGGCCTGCCCCCCTCTAGTTACGTTACTGCGTTCTTCCATCTGTTTTTAAAAGGGGGTTGAAATGAGACACATATATGTATATATATATATATAGTCCTCCAAGAAGCCAGCACTCTCGAAAAATAGTTTCAAACGCCTGGGTGCAGTATCGACAGTTTCGATCTCCACATGCACAAATAAGATCCGCACTCACAGGACTTATGAAAATTATAGAAAATTTATTGCAAGAGTCTAACGTTTCGACCTCATCCGAGGTCTTTTTCAAAGTAACAAATACTAACACACAAATGCTTTAAATACCTAGATTGGCGGGAAAAACAGGTTCTTGGCCAATTAAAGATGACGTGTCCACCTCATCATTAAAGCACGACAAATATACATATCCCAGACAACATAATAATTATAAAATCATTACACAAAAGTAAATTACAGTATAACAAAACCCACACTCTAATACAATGTTAAAAACAATTAAAACCAAATATTCAGTAACATTATATATCACTTCCCAATTTGTTGCCATAATTGTTACATAGCTGTTACTTGTTACAAAAAATATCAGTTTGAAGGAGAGTGGAAGGTCTGTTCAGGGGTTCCCTCTACAATTGTAATTTGATGTTACTATTCTAATATCTTAAACTGGATAACAGCGCAGTGGTTCTGTATAAAACATTCTAATAGCCGTCATATAACCCATCTCTCTACCGCTCAGTGTCATTATAGCCCAGGTGCTCGCCCACCTTCAGAGATTTATTGTCAGGACATGGAAAATGTGCTTATCATAAATATACTCATTATTAATTAGTATGCACTAATGGGTCAGTACCAAACCAAATAATTGGGAAGTGATATATAATGTTACTGAATATTTGGTTTTAATTGTTTTTAACATTGTATTAGAGTGTGGGTTTTGTTATACTGTAATTTACTTTTGTGTAATGATTTTATAATTATTATGTTGTCTGGGATATGTATATTTGTCGTGCTTTAATGATGAGGTGGACACGTCATCTTTAATTGGCCAAGAACCTGTTTTTCCCGCCAATCTAGGTATTTAAAGCATTTGTGTGTTAGTATTTGTTACTTTGAAAAAGACCTCGGATGAGGTCGAAACGTTAGACTCTTGCAATAAATTTTCTATAATTTTCATAAGTCCTGTGAGTGCGGATCTTATTTGTGCATGTGGAGATCGAAACTGTCGATACTGCACCCAGGCGTTTGAAACTATTTTTCGAGAGTGCTGGCTTCTTGGAGGACTGTATTGGATTAATTTAAGCCTTGCACCCGTGAGTTTTGAAATATGAAAACCAATGAATTTACCAAAATGCTAATACTTGGATTTGCTTGGTTATCACAATTTGGACTGACGTTCCGAGATTTTTCCCAGAGGTCTCTAATGGTCTGGAAAGGGGACTTGCTACTTGATATATGGAACTGTCTGTGAGTCTTGCCATTTTTCCATTACACCTACTACCCGCAGTGAGAGGTGATCCGGACTGAGAGCCGTAAGCATGTTTCAATTACATCTATTACCCGCAGCTGGATAGGTGATCTGGACTGAGAGCCGCAAGCTTGATCCAATTACATCCACTACCCGCAGTTGGAGGGGTGATCTGGACTGAGAGCAGTAAGCAAATTAAGTTTTCAAATATGTGAGTACTTACCAACGGGGGGCCTGGTTTTGCGGATGGCCGGTGGCCGGCGCTGGGATTTACCTGCTGTGCAGTGGCTTCCTGCGGCTTCTCCCGCGTTGGGCCCAGCCTTGCTGCGTTGTGTCCCTCCGGATGCTTCTACTTGCGGGGGTGGGTGCTGCGCTCTCCTCGCCGCAGTGTGTCTTTGCCGTGATGTAATAGATGGAAGAGGAACATCCACCTTGTCTGATACATCTACTGGGGGGGTCAACAGCCGAGCAGAGGACATTCTGTTTTCGGATCTATACCAATTACAGTATGACTTTATTAATTTATCTTTTGACACTATAGGGTTAATGAAGATCGATTAATTTATCACGATCGGGACTATGGATTTTGGACACTAGGGGCATATTAAACGTATTTTTTATTTTTTACCTTTTACTTTTTTTCATTTTTTTTATTTTTATGTTCATATGTTTAGTTATACACTGAGGAGTATTATTGATTATATTATAAGATTTGGGGCATTCACATCTATGAAAAGATGTTTAACTGCACAATGATATTTTATTTATTTTTTATTTATTTTTTAATCCCAGTATGGGTTTACACGGAGGATCGTTGGTGTAATAGATAGATACAGTCGGATACACATGTATAGTTAGTACATGCCTGAATATCAGGTTATATAGATACAGGTCACTAGGTTTGAATAAACATATGTCCTCTTATTTGGTTTGGTACTGACCCATTAGTGCATACTAATTAATAATGAGTATATTTATGATAAGCACATTTTCCATGTCCTGACAATAAATCTCTGAAGGTGGGCGAGCACCTGGGCTATAATGACACTGAGCGGTAGAGAGATGGGTTATATGACGGCTATTAGAATGTTTTATACAGAACCACTGCGCTGTTATCCAGTTTAAGATATTAGAATAGTAACATCAAATTACAATTGTAGAGGGAACCCCTGAACAGACCTTCCACTCTCCTTCAAACTGATATTTTTTGTAACAAGTAACAGCTATGTAACAATTATGGCAACAAATTGGGAAGTGATATATAATGTTACTGAATATTTGGTTTTAATTGTTTTTAACATTGTATTAGAGTGTGGGTTTTGTTATACTGTAATTTACTTTTGTGTAATGATTTTATAATTATTATGTTGTCTGGGATATGTATATTTGTCGTGCTTTAATGATGAGGTGGACACGTCATCTTTAATTGGCCAAGAACCTGTTTTTCCCGCCAATCTAGGTATTTAAAGCATTTGTGTGTTAGTATTTGTTACTTTGAAAAAGACCTCGGATGAGGTCGAAACGTTAGACTCTTGCAATAAATTTTCTATAATTTTCATAAGTCCTGTGAGTGCGGATCTTATTTGTGCATATATATATATATATATATGTATAAGCTGGACGAGCTTAATTTACTGTAGAAAATCTCTCACAGGGGTCAACATATACCTTTTAAAGATAGAAAGAGAGATGGATAAAATATACCATCTGCATTCCCTCCAGCTCTTGGTGCTGAATCTCTGAGGAGCATATTACTGCTGCGAAATACTGGGAGCTCTTGTCCAGACCAGCTGGGTGTTTTCCCTGGAATGATGATGGAATATAATGAAATATCCAGAAGCATTCTAATAATTAAACTTAGCAATCTTGTGAATATACAGGCTGAAATTGTGCAATCTTTCCATGTATGGGTGTGCTTCTTTTCCTGGAACCATCAGGAGGTTTATTTCCAGTCACATCTTGCTGGTATTGCCTAGTACTTTTAATTTCCTTGTTGTTGATAGATGTCAATGTTTTGTCATTAACTTATTGGGCTGTTTTCCAATAAGTTAAGGTCTAATTGTCAGGTCCACAAAACTGTTGGAACCAGAACGTAAGCGTGTAGGAGAAAGCTGACACTGGGTACAGGTAGAAATGGCAAGGGTCCAATAGCAAGGTATTCTGTTAAACAGAATCCAAGTACAGATATTAACAAAGATCAAGGCACAAAACAGTGAGAATAGCCAGGAATAGAAAAGGAATCCATATCTGCAAATGCAATATTAGATAATACTGAGCAACACTTGGGTCCAACGTCCAATGACCTTGGGATACACATAGATGCATTGATTATCATTGAAAAGATGTGTTTAGTCTGATACATATCTACATACAGCATTCACTACATCTAATTTCTAACATGGGATGTTGCTAAAGGTGTAATTTAGCCACAAAATAAACAGGACACCACGACCACAAGAATTTTATCTGTTTTGTGCACATTTCCAGTGGGACACTCCTTTGTGAATGTCATTGAGTTCATAGCAAGGTGATCATGGTTGGGGAAATGACTCTATTACTCTTAACCTGTAACAGTCTGTACAGGACTAATACATCAAGACTCATCGCTCCCCCCCACAGAAGCCCAATACAATGGTACTATTGCTTAGAATAAAATTTGCTTTCGTTATGCAAAACACAGGAGACCCCTGTATGGTCTGTAACAAATTGGGCTAGGGCCACACAAGATTTGCGATTCAATTGTAGGCTGGCACAAATACCTGACTCCACAGTATGATGCAAATAAATAGTAATTTATTAAACAAAAAAGAACATCTCAAAGAGCCACACAACATGGATTCTCTGCTGACGGAGAAACTGCTCCCCCACTGCTCCTCTTGTAAAAGGGATAAAAATAAAGAATTTGTTTTTATTATGTAAATAGTTAGGCTATGCTGTAGTGCAACCAGCAGGTGGCGCTAAGTCAAATTGTGAGCCTATATAAGAGAGTGCCTTGCTGAGGCACTTCCTCTTTTTGGCCTGTAACATCTTGAAGCAAGAGCAGACTGAAGTAGCTATTCCATTGGGGGAAGGTTGGTGTCCTAGGGCTAGCCAGTGGATAGTAAAGGCAAGTAAAATTACTCCAGGAGTGAAAGATAGAGAGGGCTAGCGAGCACAGACAGCCTGTTGTCCCAACAAGGAGTATTAGGTTGAGGCTAGAGCCCTGAGGTGATTGTACACCAGAGAAGGAAGTAAGCATTCAGGAGTAGGTTAGAGGAGAGCCTACTTGAGAAGCTTGGGCATTGTATGTGAGGACACCACAGAGATCAGGGGTATAGTCTCTTAGGTGAGGGAGCCCCTCGGACAGCTAACGACACTCCTGATGGTGCATCTTACAGGAGAAGGGTCATGGAGGCTTCAGAGCCCTGTGGTGTATGTGAATAACTGATATTGTATGAAGAATACCCTTGTGGCCAACCAGAGCCCTCAGTCTGCATTGTAAACTGTGCCCTTCAGAAGGCTGCGACATCAATAAAATAGGTTGAGTTCATAGTAATTACTGTGGAGTATCTCCTTCTGCAGCAAAGTTCTTATATTGATAAACAGCTACGTGACAGGCGCCAACTAGCGATGAGGGGTCCTGTTACATTCTTCTCTTCTTCTGCTGCTAGAGATTTCTCTTGCATTTGTAATTATCTGAAATGATTACATTCAAATGATTGTGTTTGAATGAATTTGAATTGAATTACAAATGCAAGAGAAATCTCTAGTAGGAACCATCCCTACAAGATTGTGTCTTTTAGCTAATATTGAATTTAATGAGATTACTATGCAGCTCTATCTTGTAAATCAGCTTCAGGGAATGCATACTCCCATTTAAAGGAGAACTAAACCCTAGTTAAAAAAGTTGAAAAATCCCTACCCCCCTACCCTACATAGACCCCCTTCCTCCTCCCCCCCCCAAGCCTAGCTGCTACCCCGGGCAAATGCCCCAAGTCTTTACTTACCTCTCCGTGCAAATTCTGTCCAGCGGAGTTAACAGCAGCTATCTTGAGCCGCTTCGGTAATCTTCAGATTGAGACCGGCGCTTCAGCAATTTTCAAGTTTTGTTGTCGTGAATCATAAAATTGCTCCAACTGCGCATGTGTCGCTACGCTGGTCTCATTCCTAAGATTACCAAAGAGAAGAAGATGGCTGCCGTGAACTCCGCTGCTCAGAATCTGCACAGAGGTGTAAGTAAAGACTTGGGGGCATTTGCCCGGGGTAGCAGCTAGGCTGGGGAGGAGGAGGGAGGGGGCTCTATGTAGGGTAGGGGTCGTCTTCGGAATCAGACTGGCTTTTTCGGCACACGCGCATGCGACAAAAGTCACAAACATGTTTCGGAAATTTTCGTGACTTTCATCGCATGCGCAGTTGTTCGGGAACAGAAACTTAAACTGCGACATGTGCCAAAACTTCAGAAGAAGACCAAAAAAGAAGATGGCACCCGTGAACTCCAGAGGCCCGAATCTGCATGGAGGGGTAAGTAAAAAATAAGGGGCATTTGCCATGGGGGGCAGGTAGGCTGGGGGGGAGGAGGGGTCTACCCAGGGTAGGGGGTAGGGGTTTTTTCAATTTCGGGTTTGGTTTTCCTATAAGTGAGAAAGGCAGCTCTTTATGCACATACATTTTTGCAATTCTACCCCAATATATGAGTGGATGTGTACAAGCGTGTTTACATGTGGGCTGCATTAAAATTTTTTGCCAGGCTGCTTTTTACGCCAAGTCCGGCCCTGCTGCAAGTCCACATAGGGGCTTCCAAATAGCCAATCACAGCCCTTATTTGGCAAACCAGGAAGTTTGTGCATGCTTGTGTTGCTCCCCAACTCTTTATATTTTTGAATGTGGCTCACCCTAAATCAGGAAACCCTGATTTAGGGTGTAGCTGTGTAGAAACAGGCAATAATGTTTAAGACCAGACATAACAGTTACAGGAACAGGGTTCAAAGCTTGCTCACAGTATGTATAGAGAGATACCTTACACCTATGGCAGCATGGCTATTCCTCTCTAATAAAATCAATTCTGTAGAAACATGTAAGGGGCCATTGAGCAGGAGAACAACCTGCTATATCAGTACACAAGTACTAATATTATTCAAATAATGGTCATACATAGACATGGATGTAGCCCTTGAGCAGACATGGGGCCCTAATATTCTCTAGGAGGGCCACATCCGTCTTGCTTGAGCTCTCTCTTTTGCTAACTCTTTTGTACTCATCTCAATAACCATAGCCAGCATGCATAACCATAATTATGTAAAACGTAAATAATAAGCTAATGAGGCATCACTCAGAAGCAATCCATTCAAAATCCTCAAACTAATTAAAGGCTGCAAAGCGATGGAACCTCTTGCATCCATGATATATTTCCAGGGATTGAGGTAAACACCCTCGCCACAGACAAGCTCCTAATCTAAATATCTTGCAGTTCCTGCTTCTGTTGATTTTAAGGGTGTGAAGGGACATTAGAGCTCCTGTTGCAGAACTGAAACTAGATACCAGTATCTGATGGAGGCCAAGGCTAATAAAAATCTAGGAGGATTCCTGATTGATGAGCAATGAGAGGATCTGTTTATTTTTATTCTTTGCATGTGCTTGATCAGAGAGGGGCTTCACTAGGGGTGTAGTAAGGAAATAAAACTGCAAAGTTTGAACTAGGGGTTTTGTGATCCACACCAACCTGGCAGATTTTTGCTTTCATAGGATGTTTAAATGCTACTTGATGATTGGTTTACCACTGGTTATTATACTTGGTGCAAACATTGTCACTTTTATGACGTTACCACCATCTCAAACTAGTCTTGTTATAGGTGTACTAGTAACAGTGCTGGTATTTTGAGTGCCAGTATTTGTCTGAATGTGTATTAAAACTGTACCTGTCCTCCTGAGTTAGCTAAACAAAGCAAAAAATTATTACTAAGAGGTGAAAAGTAGAAATGTATTCTTTATAGTAATAACATCTTCAAATATAGCTCCAGGTCTGATAACCAAGAGATACCAGACTGGACCTTTGCAATCCATGTTATAGTCCCCTGTGAGTTATAATTATCCTTTATCATTTTCTTTTACATGAAGGGGAACATACTTATGTAGATTGTTACACAGTACAGATATGGGATCCGTTATCCAGAAACCTGTTAACTAGAAAGCTCCGAATTACGGATAGGCCGTCTCCCATAGACTTAATTATAATGAAATAATCCAAATTTTTAAAAATGATTTCCTTTTTCACTGTATTAATAAAACAGTAGCTTGTACTTGTTCCCAACTAAGATATAATTAATCTTCAATGGAAACAAGTTTATTGGGATGATTCAATGTTTACATGATTTTCTAGTAGACTTAAGGTATGAAGATCCAAATTATGGAAAGATCCGATACCTGGGAAACCCCAGGTCCCAAGCATTCTGGATAAATACCTGTACAGGATCCTAGGAAGGGAATTTTATTGACTTACAAAATTGATCAGCAAACATATGAGAAAGGTCATCTCCCATAGAGTCCATTTTATGCAAGTAATTCTAATTTTTAGAATTTCCTTTTTATCTGTAATAATAAAACAACATCTTGTACTTGATGGTAACTAAGCTGCATGAATCCATACTGGAAGTAAAATTAATATAAATTGAATGGTTAAATGATTTTTAGTAGACCTATTGTATGGTGATCCAAATTATGGAAAGCCCCAGATAACATTCCAGAAAACAGATCCTATACATGTAATACAAAGTCTTATATTAAGCATGTCCTCTTAAGAAACTGGATGAATTCGGACTAACTTGCTATTGCTGGGGCCCCTGTAACCCTCCTATAATCTAATGGAGAAAGAAGAAGTGGTGTGGTGATTGGATGTGATTTTGGTCACTTGACAAGACTTTTAAGTGTTATAAATACTGTATAAAATGAATAAAATGCAACTGAGCAATGGGCCAAAACAAGTGAGCTGGAACACCATGCAATGCCTTGTAAGCACATTTTCTAGGATCAAGAATTTGTCTATTCCATGCAGGCACTGTCAGTTTTCAAGGAATCAGGAAGGAGGGTTTTTATTGAATAAAGTGAGGAGCGCCTCTCCTCTTTGGGGCAGATTTACTAAAGGCTGCCTCTGGTGAAAATTGGCCAGAAAATCCAATCCGCAGGGAGATTACCAATTTACTAACAGGCATAGAGGACAATTTGCTAGAGGAAGAGAATGTCTCGTACTAGGTTTTGTGCTCTCACGCCAGGCGAATTTTCACTCAGGTGCAAATTTTCCAAAACTTTACCCCTTTCGCCAGAGTTTTCTTCGCCAGCTCAGACCTGGTGAACTGATAAGATGAAGCTACATCCTCCTCAATCTTAAAACAGTGACATCAGATCCGGTATGTCGAAAAGTTATAAAAATTCGTAAAAAAACACTGGCGTTTTTTCATATTTTAAAGTGGGATTGTATTTAGAAGTTGTAACTGTTAACATTTTTTGTGATAACATTTTTTTTAACCATTTGAGGGGCATGCCGCATTTGTTTTAGGGTGGGCTCATGTCTAGGGCATTGTCTTTAATTTGCTTCCTTGAACATTTTTAATACTAAGTGGCCACTTTAAGGGGCAGATTTATTAAGGGTCGAATTCCGAAGTAAAAAATACTTCGAAATTTGACCATCGAATTAAAATGCTTCGAATATCGAAGTTGAAGGATTTTCACCGAATTTGGCAATGGAACGATCGTAGTAAAATCGTTCGATTAAATCGAACGAATCGAAATTCGAACGATTTTAGCGTACGATCGAACGATTTTAGCGTACGATCGAACGATTTTAGCGTACGATCGAACGATTTTACCGTACGATCGAACGATTTTACCGTACGATCGAACGATTTTACCGTACGATCGAACGATTTTACTTCGATGTGTGAAGACTTCGAAAAATGCATTAGAAGGTCCCCGTAGGCTAACATAGCACTTCGGCAAGTTTAATTTGGCAAACTATTGTAGTCTAAGTTTTTTTAAAGAGACAGTACTTCGATTATCGAATATTCGAATATTCAAACTATTTTACTTCGAATAGAATTCAAAGTAAATTCGATGGTCGAAGTATCCAAAAAATTACTTTGAATTTTACTTCGAAAATTCCCTCTAATTTACTTCGGCCCTTGATAAATCTGCCCCTAAGCATTTGCACCAACATCACAATAAAGACATATATATGACTTATATGTACCCGCCCCTATTCAAATTGACCTAAACGTAAGTGTACTAATAAAGTTTCGCTAGGTAGAAATGAATGCTAGCAAAACTTCGCTATAAAATGCTCATGCTGATAAATTAACGTAAGCAAAACGTGGCCAGCGTTTGGCTTCTGAGACGCAACTTTGCATTTTAGTGAATTAGAGTAGTGGTATCGAATTAGCACCTGATGAAGTGGCATGACAGTCTTTCGATCTTGAACTGTTTAACCCCTTGCGTCCCGCGAACAGCACTTTTATCTGCTAATCTGCAAAATAACTTCCTCTTTGGTCCCAAATCCAACCCACTATGGCTGCTAGGCCCTGACAAATACACAACTTGATAATGAATAATTTAATACAGGTATGGTATCTATTATTCAGAATGCTTGGGACCTGGGGTTTTCCGGAGAAGGAGTCTTTTTGTAGTTTAGAACTACACACCTGCTAAATTTGAACATTAAATAATCCCAATAGGATTGTTTTGCCACCGATATGGATTAATGTATGTGTCTGAGATTTAAAATAGAAATAGAATTATTTGCTTATTCTACAGGAGATGGCCATCCTGTAATTTGGAGCTTTCTGAATAATAGGTTAGTTGCAGATATCGGATCCTATACCTGTATTACATAGTAACATAGTAAGTAAGGTTGAAAAAAGACACATGTCCATCGAGTTCAACCTTTTTTTTTTTTGTTTATTAACTACCTATCTGCCAGTTGATCCAGAGGAAGGCAAAAAACCCATCTGAAGCCTCTCCAATTTGCCTTAGAGGGGGAAAAATTCCTTCCTGACTCCAAAATGGCAATCGGACTAGTCCCTGGATCAACTTGGACTATGAGCTATTTCCCATAACCCTGTATTCCCTTACTTGCTAAAAAGCCATCCAACCCCTTCTTAAAGCTATCTAATGTATCAGCCAGTACAACTGATTCAGGGAGAGAATTCCACATCTTCACAGCTCTCACTGTAAAAAACCCCTTCCGAATATTTAGGCGGAACCTCTTTTCTTCTAATCGGAATGGGTGACCTCGCGTCAGCTGGAAAGACCTACTGGTAAATAAAGCATTAGAGAGATTATTATATGATCCCCTTATATATTTATACATAGTCATCATATCACCCCTTAAGCGCCTCTTCTCCAGCGTGAACATCCCCAATTTGGCCAGTCTTTCCTCATAGCTAAGATTTTCAATACCTTTTACCAGCTTAGTTGCCCTTCTCTGTACCCTCTCTAATACAATAATGTCCTGTTTGAGTGATGGAGACCAAAAACTGTACGGCATATTCTAGATGGGGCCTTACAAGTGCTCTATACAGTGGAAGAATGACCCCCTCCTCCCGTGACTCTATGCCCCTTTTAATACAGCTCAAGACCTTATTTGCCCTTGATGCTGCTGACTGGCATTGCTTGCTACAGCCAAGTTTATCATCTACAAGGACTCCAAGGTCCTTTTCCATAATGGATTTGCCTAGTGCAGTCCCATTAAGGGTATAAGTGGCTTGGATATTTTTACATCCCAGGTGCATGACTTTACATTTATCAACATTGAATCTCATTTGCCACTTAGCTGCCCAGATTGCCAGTTTGTCAAGATCCTGTTGCAAGGATGCCACATCCTGGATGGAATTAATTGGGCTGGATAATTTTGTGTCATCTGCAAACACTGATACATTACTTACAACACCCTCCCCTAAGTCATTAATGAACAAGTTAAATAAAAGTGGACCCAATACTGAGCCCTGGGGGACCCCACTAAGAACCTTACTCCAAGTAGAGAATGTCCCATTAACAACCACCCTCTGTACCCGATCCTGTAGCCAGTTTCCTATCCATGTGCAAACGACTTCATTAAGCCCAACAGACCTTAGTTTAGAAAGCAGTCGTTTGTGGGGCACAGTATCAAACGCTTTGGCAAAATCCAAATAGATCACATCTACTGCCCCCCCACTATCCAGAATCTTACTTACCATATCATAAAATGCAATCAAATTCGTCTGACATGACCTATCCTTCATAAAGCCATGCTGATTGTTGCTCATAATGCCATTCATTAGGACAAAATTTTGAATGTGATCCCTTAAAGGGGACCTGTCACCCTAAGAAATAATTTAAAATTCTTTTCTATCATGTTAGTTGAGCAAAATAAACTTTACTTACACTGTATTTATTATTTAAATTTTGTTTCCTTCTGTCTTGGAATTATACAAACACAGCAAGCAGGCAGCAGCCATTTTGTGGACACAGTTATTAAGGGAAATTGTGTATCACCCCAAAATCTTGTGTATGCACCAGAATGGGGGACCTAATGTCCATGTGCAGGTCCCTACACAATTATAGAGCCTGAGGAGGGAAGGGGGAATGTGGGGAGAGCAGTGACATGTAGGAAATGCTGAATGGAAAGTGAAAGTAATTGTCTGCCCCTCCTCTATGCCACGGGCATAGAGGCGGGGCAGGTAATATTTGATTGACAGTTTAGATATTTAAACACCTTTATAACAGGTATGGATGTTTTAATGAAAAATTTTTTGGGGGTTTCATATTTAATTTGCAAAGGACTTTCATTATGCAGCTTTTTATGTGTAGGTGACAGGTCCACTTTAACAAGCCTTCAAATAATTTGCCCACCACAGATGTCAAGCTTACTGGCCTATAATTGCCAGGCTGTTTTAAATATTGGAATAACATCAGCTTTTCTCCAATCCATAGGCACCATACCAGATGACAGTGAATCTGAGAAAATCAGAAATAAGGGCTGGTCTAAAACTGAACTAAGCTCTCTTAGAACCCGGGGGTGTATGCCATCAGGCCCTGGAGCCTTGTTTACATTAATTTGTATTAAAGCTTTTTGAATCATATCCTGAGTCAGCCACTGACTAGATTGAGCTGAACCATTCGTGCAGTTATTAAGTGAGCCTGTGAACCCAGACTCCTCTATTGTATACACTGAAGAAAAGAACTGATTTAACACATTTGCCTTATCTGTATCTGTTACAACCATACTGGTACCATTATTTAATGGAGCAACACTCTCAACCTGCATCTTTTTACTATTAATATATTTAAAAAACTTTTTAGGGTTAGTTTTCACCTCCACCGCAATTAACTCTTCATTTCTTTTCTTAGCCTTCCGGATTGCTGATTTACAACATTTATTACAGTGTTTATATTCATTAAATGCAGCTTCTGTCCCTACAGATTTGTAGTTTTTAAATGCCTTTCTCTTCTTTCCCATTAACATCTTTACCTCTGTATTAAGCCACACAGGATGATTCTTAGAGCTTCTACGTTTAGTCCTTAAGGGAATAAATTGAGAACAGTAATGATTTAATATCATTTTAAAGGACAACCATTTCTGTTCTGTGTTTTTAGCTGAAAACCTAATGCCCCAATCAATGCTCTGTAGGGCAGCCCTCAAGGCACTAAAATTAGCTTTGGCAAAATTCATGGTTTTTGTTGCCCCAGTATATTTTTGTTTTTTGCACCAGACATTAAAAGATATAACATTATGGTCACTATTACCCAGGGGTTCAATGACTTGCACATTTGCTATAAGTTCTGGGTCATTTGAGATCACTAAATCAAGAATAGCATTTTTTCTGGTAGGCTCCTCAACAACCTGTGCTAAAAAATTGTCGTGCAATAAGTTTATAAACTTGTTCCCATTAACTGATCTAGCAGTACCGTTGCTCCAGTCAATATCTGGGTAATTAAAATCCCCCATTATCATTACTTTACCTAAACTAGCAGCCTTTTCTATTTGCATTAGGAGCTTTGTCTCTTCCTCCTCACGTACATTAGGGGGTCTATAGCATACGCCTACAATTAATTTGCTGGATTCTTTACAATTGGTGAAGAACTCCACCCATACGACTTCTGCCCCCTCATTTTCTAACATAACCTCCTCCTTTATATGAGCTTTTAAATCCTGCCTAACATACAGACATACCCCTCCTCCTTTTCTATTGCCTCTGTCCCTCCGAAACAAAGTATAGCCACTGATATTTACTGCCCAGTCATGCGACTCATTCAGCCATGTTTCGGCCACACCAATAACATCATATTTTCCTTCCATCACCAGCAGCTCCAGCTCTCCCATTTTACCAGTCAGACTTCTTGCATTTGTAAACATACATTTAATACTGGCACCATATTGAACATATGACATGTGGTCCTCCCTATCCTTAACAGTATCCCTAGCCTTGATGTTGTATCTCAGACCTGATTGCTAAGAATGTATACATTATTTTTCATACATGCATGAAGTCTAATTTTGGCCAAGCCATGTGATGGTTAATGAGTGACAGTGGGGACAATAGATTCCACAGCTAGTGATGGGCGAATTTGCGCCTGTTCGCCGAAAAATTCGTGAAATTCGCGAAATGGTGAAAAATTCGCAAAACGGCGCCGGAGTCTCGTTTTTGATGCCGGCGTCCGTTTTTTTGGCGAAAATGTGCCGGCATCCAAAAAACGGACGCCGGCTTCCATTTTTTTTTTGACGCCGGCGAATTTTCACCAGCAAATAAATTCGCCCATCACTATCCACAGCCAAAGGGGGCATATATATCCTGGGGACTGAGGATTTGCAGGCCCCAAACATGGTGGAGACATTGATATTTGCTCCAGGGGACCCAGATATGTGACTTTTTTTCTCTGAGTTTTCAGTTATTTAAGACAAACGGTAGGTCTTAATTATAACAATTGTTCAATAAAATGTTATTTTCAATAAACAAGTCCCTAGTGCTTCTCCTGATACTTTATTGTTGGAAAGTGGCAGTTTGAGATTAAATGCCATTTGTCGTTGCTCACAATGCTTTGCTCTTGCCTTGCTGCCGCTTGGCACATGCTTGGATAACAAAGTTCAACAAACTGAAACTAGTCCAGGTTTTAATGGCTATGGCTTGGTTTCTGCTTAATAGGGTAATGTTTATAGTGGCACTCATTCTGTAAATATAACAGATGTGAACCCTGAGTTAGTGTAATTTCTCACTACTCTACAGACATTTAAGAATTTCAGTTTCAACTCTTGCAGGGTCTGATAAACTTGTGCTCTGATTTGTATATAAAAACAATAAAACCTTGTTAGCACATGGTTCTCCTTTGAATGGGTGAAGGGAAACTAAAATGACATTTTATAAAAATATAAGAAATATGGACGAACAGTTCCCATGTTATTACTGGTGCCTGTAACTTTCTATAGAATAAGTAGGGGTTAAGCAAAAGTCAGAAAGTTGCAGGTTGCACCTACCTGCTCTGTAGAGAATGATACAAGGGGGCTTATTTATTATGCTGCATAAAAAAGGTGTAAAAAAACACATTTTTTACGCATTTTTTTCTTATGTGACTTCTGCCAGAAGCAATATAAAATAGCTTCAAATCGCACCTTCATCATTTATTTTACACAGCTTTTTACACCGTTTTTTTTTCCGGCTAATTTAGTTTTGCACAGCGTGATAAATATGCCCCTAGGTATAGAAAAGACGGCTTTACACTGCCATTAACACAAATTCAGTTAATGTTGAAATTGAATTTAATCCCAGAACTAAATTAAGTGGGCTGTTCAAAGGAAACTTCAATTTCTTACAGAAGAAGAAGACAAAGCTGTAGGAGTCTGATGGGCTTTGGTTTGGCCCGCCCCTGATGTCACTGATCCGTCTCCTAAACGTTACACCCTCTGCCCCCCACGTCTGTAGAGTCAGGTATTGTACCCACAGTCTATACTTTATTCATGAGGAAACCTTTCCTGACTTCCCTTAGGGCACATATCTCCTCAGCATCTCCAGCCTCTCCATAAGTGAAAGTTCAAAAAGGCAGACCACAAATCATTATAAAAAATAGAGACACCTGACACCACTGGCCAATTACAGAACCACCAGGGAAGCTTTAACCTGGAAAAAGCCACCCACTATTAAACCACCGCTAGGCTTAATTAAAGATGAAGGAAAGCTACTGAAGCAGTTTATTACCAATAGATTAGCCACAATAGAACAAACTATAACACTATATTTATCCTGCGGAATGTTTTACCATTTCTAGAAGCTCTTTCTGTTTGTTTAGGATAGCAGCTGCCATATTAGCTTGGTGTGACATCACTTCCTGCCTGAGTCTCTCCCTGCTCACTCTGGGTTCAGATTACAACAGGGAGGGGAGTAGCAAACTGAGCATGCTCAAGCCCTAGCCCTGGAGGTTTAAGCTAAAGGCAGGAAGTCTGATACATAAGCCCATGTGTACACAATAGAAGGAAAGAAATGCTGTGTTTCTTTCGACAGAGGATTGTTTTACCCATACTGATTTCAGTATCTGGCATTGTATTTCTGGGTGTTTTGTCGTGTGCCATTAGTGTAACCACGGAGCGCCCCTCCCAGCAAAAAAATCCTCTGAGGGTCCCGGTGTGTAGAGAGACCCAGTGGGTAAAGGACCAGTAACATCAAATTATTTATATATATATATATATATATATATATATATAGATATATATATATATATATTATTTATTTATCATTTTTTAATAAATTTGTTAGTATACATTGGAAAAAAAAAACACCAAGACAAATTAAACTTTAAAATCACAAAGTCTTTATTAAGAAATAACAAATGCCATGTGCCCTCTATGGCTGTTTTTGCACGTACTCAAATCTCTACATAGGTGCATCGGTCAGCTCAGAGTACTAACCCAGTTTGTTTTCTTTAACGCAGCGAAATCTCCTCAATAATAACAGTTCTCAGCAAAGAATACTGCAATCAAAGTGTTTTATTATTAAACATGTGAGTGCTTGAAAATGATTACAGATTATGGGCTCCATTTATCTGAAAACCCTTTATCCAGAAAGCTACGAATTACGGAAAGGCCTTCTCCCATAGACTCCATTTTAGCCAAATAATCCAAAATTTTAAAAATGATCTTTATTATAATAATAAAACTGTACCGTGTACATTGATCCCAATCTGTATCACCCACCATGGAAAGTAAAGTCCCAGAATCCATCATTTCACAATGGAACTAAATGAGGGATGGTTTAGATCACCCAGTGAAGTAAACTTTGGAGAAGCCGCACACCACACACTCCCAAAGGTTCTTATCCTGGTGCCCAGTGATAGAGGAATCAGCCGCCTCACAACAAGGGTAAGAAGAATTTCACCGGCACACAGGAGTTGCAGTAGCAGGGCAAGCCCTTGCAATTTTATTATGCAGTAGTGCTTGACAAAGGGGCGTGACCCCGAAACGTTGCACTACTGCATAATAAAATTGCAAGGGCTACTGCAACTCCTGTGTGCTGGTGAAATTCTTCTTAGATCACCCAGTGAGCCAAAGGGGAGGCAGGCTATCATGGTTATCATGCAGGGTTCCGGCAGGGTGAGGGTGGTTTCTCTATTTATGTGCACTGATTGTAACACTTAATATATGGCTTCATAAAGTGCAGCTCCTTGGACTTTCTGCATGGGGGGTGTAGGCAAATCAATTCTCAGAAATCTAATGAAAACAGCAAGGAAGTAATCCAAAAATGGTGTTTAAAAACCACATAATCTGCTTTCAGATGAACTCCTGTGCACTTGCAGGAAACAAAAGACTGGTTGTGGCGGGCAGCTGAACAGTTCTACATACAGAAAGAAACTGGCTATGCCTACCCTTGCGTTAGGTACCAGAGCTTGGGGCTGATCCCTTCAAAAATAAAAGCAATCTGAGTGCTGTGATTGGGAATTTAGAGTGGTTATTTGTATAGGTGGTGACAGTACTACAATTTTCTGTTGGTAAGTATTTGGCTGTTCACTCTGCTCACAGGTAGTATAAGTCCTAAAACTGGTGGGTATTGTTGCATGCCGACAATTGTTTGGTATTCTGAGATAATTTGTAATTGGTCTTCATTTTTCATTATTTGTTTTTTTAAATTATTTTGCTTTTTGTTCAGAACATTCCAGTTTGTCGTAGCAGCTATTTGGTTGCTAAAGTCCAAATTATACTAGCAACCAGGCAGTGATTTGAATGACACTAAGGGGCACATTTACTATGTGTCGAATATCGAGGGTTAAGTAACCCTCGATATTCAACTGTCGAAGTAAAACCCTTCGACATTGAAGTCGAAGGATTTACCGCTATTCGTTCGTTCGAACGATCGTAGGAAAAATTAAATCCTTCGAATCAAACGATTCAAAGGATTTTAATCCATCAATTGATCGATTTTCCTTTGATCAGAAATTTGTTAGAAAGCCTATGGGGACCTTCCCCATAGGCTAAGATTGATGCTCGGTAGGTTTTAGGTGGCGAAGTAGTTGTTCGAAGTTTTTTTTTAAGAGACAGTACTTCGACTATCGAATAGTCGAACGATTTTTAGTTCGAATCGTTCGATTCGAAGTCATAGTCGAAGGTCGAAGTAGCCAAAAAAAACATTCGAAATTCTAAGTATTTTTTATTCTATTCCTTCACTCGAGCTAAGTAAATATGCCCCTATATGAATAGGACAGGGTCCAAATATTAAAATAAGCAATAAAAAGTAACAACAATAAAATTGTAGCCTTGCAAAGCAATATTTTTTTTTGGCTGCTGGGATCAGTAAACTTCATTTGAATAGCTAGAAAGAACCAAAAAAGGCAAATAATTGAAAAGCTATAAAGAATAATGAAAAAAAGTTGCTAAGGATTAGTCATTCTATAACAACTTAAAGGACAAGAACCCCTTTAATGGACCTGAATCCTTTTAAGTTCCCACAAAAGGTGCTAAAATGGCCAGAAGGCCCCAACAACAAAGTGCAGTTTGGATCCAAAAATTGCCGGCCCTGTTTCTATTTAACCATCATTGCCTCTATTCTGAATGTGGATCTAAAACACATGTGGGTCTCATGTTCAAGAAAACAGTGTGGACGCCAGTGAATCAAAATAAGAATCAGATCAAAGTTGAGTGTAAGACTGGATGACTTTGACGTAGTTGGCCATCTTAAATATATTGCAATATATGGACAAACAATCCCTGTTTTGTTTAAAGGGTAAGGCATTTTTCAGTAGCTGTATGCACAAAATGTCTCTGTCTTTAATATATTGATAATGGGTTGAGTGCAGAGGACTCTTGTATTTGTCTATGTGTATTTTGTTTTTACAGCCTCATTGCACCCCCGCCTAATGGTTTTACAAATTAGTGGTGAGCACAACTTCCCCTGTTTGTTACCATTAGGACATGCCCACCCCTCATTTGAAACATGGACAGTGACAAGGATCTCCAATAAAGGGGCCATTTTCAAGAATATTAATTTTTAGCCTCAAGTAAAACCAGCACCATGGATTATTCATTATAGCCTGCAAACTTAGTTTTTTTTTCACTTATCCTGACTGTAAGAATAAGCATTATTTGTATATAAAACTTTGTTTTTCATTTTAATCAGTGTACAATATTATTTGCAATATAATATAGACTTTGCTTCATGTAGACACGTTTGCCTTCTTGTACAGTCCTACAATATGAATTTGGGTCACTTACACAAAAAAGCCTGAAACCAGTACACAGATAGCTGGCCATTTATTAGATATAAATAAACGCATTCCTCCGGGCGAGATTTGATACATGTAAGAAAAATGGAGGTACATTTTTCTTTTTTTGAGGTGGAAAAACACCTTAGGTAAATGATTCTCATTCAGATGTAAGATATTTCACACAAGGCATAAAAACAATTCCCCATGGGAGCTGCCAGACAGTTGATGAGAATTTGATCTATCTGAAAGCCGTAAAGGATTGAGTTAGCAAGTTTCTAGTAAATGTGGTATCGTGTCTTGCAGCAGAATGAGTGCAGGTTACAAAGTTACAAACTGAAATTAATTGAAAAATAATTGGATGGATTAATTTGCTTCCAGTTCATTGAAAGGAAAAGCAGAGGGAAGCAAAACTTGCAGTGTAGCAGTAAGAGAGACTGAAGTTTATCAGAGCACAAGTCACACGACTGAAGGCACCTGGGAAACCGACAATATGTCTAGCCTCATGTCAGTCTAGCAGCACTATTAACTAAAGTATTTTGAGAAAAACATGCTTTTCCGAGACAGTACCTCTTTAATGATGGTGGCACTTTGATTACAGCCTTAAGAATATCTGCCTTTGCCATACCCATAGCCTTAGCTTTGCTATAGGAGTAAATATGATGTATGAAGTACAGATAGTAACAAATGAGGCAGTTTTAATCATCAGTTTACATCTTGATGGCTAGGAAAGTTTTACAGGGGTAACCCACATTGTAAACTTGAATAGTCTAACAACATTGAATAATACTCTAGAAACAGAGCTCCGTACTACGGCATCCTATTCCAAAGTGTATTTTAAAGTGATTGTTATAGTTTGCCTAAAGTCGTATCATGAGTTTATTAATGTGGTTTATTCACACTGTTATACTAATAGGAAATGTCGCATGGTAACGTTTATAAATGTTTTGATAATCTAGTTGCTTAGTGACAGCTGCTTTCTATAGCGACTACTGGCAGAATGTAATCAACGGTCTAAATTTGCTACTTGTCTAGTGATCCATTCCAACCAATCAGCTGGAAGCATTTACATGGTTGCTAATAGTTACTAGACAAGTACCAAACTTAAAGACAGTTTATGACATTATGCCCTGATCCAAACTCTGGCCTGTAGCCCTACAACTAGGGATGCACCAAATCCAGGATTTGGTGCGGGATTCGGCCAGGATTTGGCCTTTTTCAGAAGGCTTCGGCCGAATCCTTCTGCCTGGCCGAACCGAATACGAATCCTAATTTGCATATGCATATGCAAATTAGGGGCAGGAGGGAAATCGCGTGATTTTTTCGCCACAAAACAAGGAAGTAAAAAATGTTTTCCCCATCCCACCCCTAATTTGCATATGCAAATTAGGATTTCGGTTCGGTATTCGGCTGAATCTTTCATGAAGGATTCGGGGGTTCAGCCTAATCCAAAAAAGTGGATTCAGTGCATCCCTATCTACAACATACTCTATGGTTTTCAGGCCAGATAAAGGAGTGTATGATGTCATTGGGCTCACTGACGGTATAAATATCTCCAGGGATTTTCCAGAAGAAACAAAATTGGTAACAGGCTTTTTGTGTTTCTTGTTGCTGAGCAGAAACTGTAATTACTTAATGAAAAGAATTCATAATTCTATGAACAATACCAATGCTCAGGGGCGTAACTATAGAGGAAGCAGACCCTGCGGCTGCAGGGGGAACCAGGAGGTATAGGGGCCCCATGAGGCCCTAATTCATATACAATTTCAATAAATATTGGAGAAACAAGTCAACCTCTAAACATTTTGGGGGCCTGAAAAATAATTTGCTGTGGGGCCCAGTAATATCTAGTTACGCCAATGCTCAGTGTCGGACTGGGCCGCCCGGACACTGGGGGAAAAACCTAAAGTCAATATAAACCGGTATAGTTACCCTTCTCTTTTTATTCTGGTATCAGGAACCCTTGCTTCCATCCAGAGCAATATAATCAATAAATCCAGTGAATGCATAATGATACCAATGGGTGCAGGGATTCTGCTGCAAGGTGCCTTCATTCAACAACTACATGTTCCGAGCTTAATAGCTCTTTATCAAGTATAAACAAAATTAATGTGGTACAAAATACGAATACTCATAGCCCCACCCCTCTAACTTTAGATTGATCAGCCAGCAACTGCTGGGAGGATTTACCAGCCTAGCTGGTCCAACAAAAGTTCAAGTCCAAATATTCCATATGTGTGTGAAATTCAGTCCAGCCAAAACCCAAAGTCCAACATTGTTTTCCATTTGCAGTGGTGGTGTCCTTTCCTTGGAACGCTTGGATGTAGGACGCCACCACTGCAAATGGAACGCAATGTTGCTGGCTGACCAATCTAAAAAACCTGTTAGGCTCCAGTGACTCGGCCTGCTCCCCTGCCCGGAATGTAACCTCATCCCACCCGGAATGTAACCTAATCCCACCTGGACCCAATAGCAGCAGAGGAGGCAGTAAGCAGTGCTCATGTGTATATGCAGTGGGCGGGGGATGGGGACTAGGTTGAGTACTCACAGTCTAACAGTGCCAATGCTTAACAAGAACTCCCATAAAATAATTGCAATTTCAATGAAATTTATAGTATTAGAGTAAAAAGTGGTAAGAGAAGGATTGGGGCAGAACAGAAGCATGCCAGGGGAGCAAGTATTAATTATTACAAACTGACAGGTACATCTGTAATAACAGCCTTGGATAGCATTTTACCAGATAGGCAGGTGAAATACTGGCCAAGTAGCAAACCCTACCTCTGTTGCGTATGCCTCCAGGCATTGTCTCCAGACACCTGATACTAATCTGAGAACAAAAAGTAGGCTAGAGTAAATACTGGAACTGTTGATTTTATTTGCATCTCTTTAAAAGGGAGGCTTTGTCTGTGTTCCTGGTAGCCTAAACACTCTTATATACACAGTACACACATTCCGAAACACATCTGGAAGGACTGCATTGAGAAACACTATCTAAAAGATAATCTATGAAATCACAAGTGCAAAAGCACTATTGGCAATGGGCACTGGGGACTCTCTTCTTTTCTTTCCGGATGTTTCTTCTCACGTTTAATAGTGTTAAACTGGAAAGTAAAAATTGCACAGTACTCCCAGTATGTTAGATAACAGTGAGATAACTGATATAGTGCTAGTAGGGTGATTTTCCGTCAAGGACCCTTTTGTACCTGTAGTTAATTTTGATATTCCTATATGGAGAGCTAATCTTGGGCAAGACTTATGCCCTCTGGAATAGAAACAGGCAACCCCACTGCTATGTAGTAATTACCGTTTAGCAAAGGAACCATTCACACTAATCAACAATGCCCACCTCCACAGATGTTTTTCACCCACTCCAATGGTATGGACTTTGTCACACGGTTCCTTTAAGAATCAGTAATTGAAAGCACTGAGTGTGCTAAACTGTCTCAAGAAAGTTCAATTCACTCTGCCGCTGGATTTCAAAACACATATCATACCTCCCAATTGTCCCTTTTTCGGAGGGACAGTCCCTCTTTTGACAGCTCAACCCGCAGTCCCTCATTTGTACTGGAAAGTCCCTCTTTTCTATGCACTGAACAGCCAGAAAAAGAAACAAAGTTTCTCACTTAATTGGCTTTTAGCAGAGAGCCCAGAACAGCTAACAGGTGCAAATAAGATACTTTGTAACAATTTTGAGACGCAAAAACACAGTTTAGATAAGGAGAAATATTTTCAAACTTTCATAACCTACCAAATTTTGTAAAGCAAACATGGTAATTAGGGGGTGTGGCCACAGAAAGGGGTGTGGTCAAAAAAATTGCTGCGCTACGTGCGGGAAAAATTTTTTTGTCCCTCTTTTTACTTCCAAAATGTTGGGAGGTATGCACATATAATAGTCACGATGTGACAGTACAACAACGAGAATAAACCTTATAAATCAACTAATGACATGGATTTAGGCAAACAATAAAAACAACTAAGAAAGAAGAATTATTTTAATAGCCTTGACCTTTTTATGCCCTTTTCCTTTGTAAACCACTACTCTTTAGGTGTTATTTTGGGCTTTGTGTTATTAAACAACTGTTATTATATATTCCTATTATATGTTAAAGGGACTTGGAGTTGTGTTTTTAATTAATAATCCAATTCTCTTTAAAATACAGGTAAAGGATCCGTTATCTGGAAACCCATTATCCACAAAGCTCCACATTATGGAAAGACAGTCTTCCATAGAATCAATATTATCCAAATTATCCAGATTTTTAAAAATGATTTCATTTTTCTGTAATAATGAGACAGTACATTGAACTTGATCCAAAGTAAGATGATTGTCTAGTAGACTTAAGATATGGAGATCCAAATAAAGGAAAGATCTGTTATCCAGAAACCGCAGGTCCCAAACATTCTGAATAACAGTACTCATGCCTGCACCTTTTTCTCCACTGCATAGTCCTAGTGCCAAAGCAACAATATTGGTATAGAAAAATCATGTCACAAAGAGTAGGTAAGGGACTCTGGTTTATCTGCAAGTGTAGGAATAAATGCAAAGGCTCCTTTACTTTCCTGTGTCCAAAACATGTATGACATATGATTAATGCTATATGAGTAGCATAAAGCATGCAAATACCTTCTGTTTTATGAAGGCTCCATTGTATTTATTACACAATGGCTCCTTTCTAACCCTCCTCATCCTATCTGCTCTCTTTATTCTATTTATTTGTCGTCCAATGCCTTCCCCTTGCAAATCAAAATAAACATATATTACTGATGCCAAATGACTCTCTAACGAAAACAATCCCTTACTGTGTATGTAATTTAAAATATCAATAAGTGTTTTGCCTGCCAATATTGCACTGTAATCAAACCTGTGCTTGGATGTTAGAGCTAGAATGTTATAATTATGTATTGCCTTTAGTTGATCATAAGAAACCCAGAACAGGCAGTCAAGTGTAAACAGGGCAAGAGGAATTCTTACTGGATTATATATTGTCACATTTGTAGTCCAGCAACAGTTGAAAGTATGGTTCAGCAATACTGTTCAGATGAACTTTATGTTTGAGCCATATTTTTGGCTACAATGTGCAATGGGTGATTTTACATGTAAATCATAGAAATGATGAGAACTGCTAGTGCATATAAACGACCATATACATAGTTGTCGCCTCATATTCATACAACTCTATCAGATCTCCACAATACAATATGCATTTTAAAATTAAGTCACTGGTATAAAAACAATTCAGTAGCTAAAGGGATGGTCCCAAACTTTTTCTGTGCTTATACTTACTGAATACACATGGCTGCCACCAACTCTCAGGGTTTCTTCTCTTGATGTGGGAGTAGCACCAGAAATAACCGATATCTTCAGCTGCAAACATACAAGACAGTACTAGATCAGTCCTCTATCCGTGTCTGATCTCTGGTACCCAAATTATAGCTGTGACATGCCCTATGTATTAAACGAAATATGTACCCTATGTACTATAACTGTACAATTATATAGGCATCAACTCCTATGTGACCTCTATTATCCTATACAGGGGTAATGCATTATACCATATATTATGATGAAAGGCCCGAAATAATATTATTTTATTATTATTATTTGCCACTCTGCTCTGCCACTTAACCGTTTTTCAGACTTCATGCCTTGGATTTTTATAGTGCTAGAACAAATAAACAGTGCAAAATGATGGGGATAGTGGTAGATTAGTCATTTGTACTTTCTAAAATTAATTAAGATGGCTTTTGTTGGTGTATATAGCCTTGTAGTGAGTTATAAAGTGTTATATCCTATTAGTCATGCTATTTAGTTGCTTTCAGCTCTTGCCTGGCAGCACAATTAGCTTCTTGCAATAACATTAAAAGTATAATTAATGAAGATAGCTAGGAGTATAGAAGGGTTGGGGTGTCCCATTGCCTCATCATATAAAATATTGAACCATTATGGATTCCTGTATCTTAAAGGGATACTGTCATGGGGAAAAAAAATTTTTTCAAAATGAATCAGTTAATAGTGCTGCTCCAGCAGAATTCGGCACTGAAATCCATTTCTCAAAAGAGCAAACAGATTTTTTTATATTCAATTTTGAAATCTGACATGGGGCTAGACATTTTGTCAATTTCCCAGCTGCCCCTGGTCATGTGACTTGTGCCTGCACTGTAGGAGAGAAATGCTTTTTGGCAGGCTGCTGTTTTTTCTTCTCAATGTAACTGAATGTGTCTCAGTGGGACATGGGTTTTTACTATTGAGTATTGTTCTTAGATGTACCAGGGAGATGTTATCTTGTGTTAGGGAGCTGTTATCTGGTTACCTTCCCATTGTTCTTTTGTTTGGCTGCTGGGGGGAAAAGGGGAGGGGGGTGATATCACTCTAACTTGCAGTACAGCAGTAAAGTCACATGACTTGGGGCAGCTGGGAAATTGACAATATGTCTAGCCCCATGTCAGATTTCAAAATTGAATATATAAAAATCAGTTTGCTCTTTTGAGAAATGGATTTCAGTGCAGCATTCTGCTGGAGCAGCACTATTAACTGATTCATTTTGGAAAAATTTTTTTTTCCCATGACAGTTTCCCTTTAAAGCTTTTCACACTTATGCACAGTATAGATGTAGGCTGTGGAGCCAATGGACACTCGGACGCAATGATTGGACAATGAGCTGTACATCAGTGATTCTTACTTATTCTATTAAAAAATTTTTTGGGCTTAACCAATCCCCGAGGTCATTCACGTCACTAATGGGTGCTGTTCTCTTGACAGAGAGAACAGGCTTTTCGGCCTCTTGACAAAGCTACTGTGGTAGCGAAACGGCTGTCGAGGCATAGTCCTGCGCAAAGAGTAAGGGGCCCCCCATACACATGAACCCGTGAAAGAAGCTCAAGGTGCAGCTCATTATCAGTGCGGACCCTTTGAATTGGAGGTGATCTGGTGGCGACATTTTCAGACACCTGGTCTGTATAAACTTTATTTTTGCTTGCATCATCACTAATACTGGGAGCGCTAGTGGCAGAGTGGCGAGGTTAAGTATTTTCAGGTGAGGGCCCTCTCTTTAGATGCAGTACTGCTTGTTTTTAATAAGGTTTTAATTCATATCATTATGGCATGTTTGGGAATAAATATTGCTTTTTTAATACTATAGTTGGTATTGTTTGTTATCACATTAAAAGTATAATGTTATTTTTGGCCACAAATGAGCCCTGGCAGTGGTTGTGTGCTTCCATTCTGGTGCAATTTGCTTAGAACAGCACCGTGAAAAAAAGAAGCGGCAGGCTGAACACAGAGATACAGGACTCATACTCTTCTGCTATATTCAGCTCTTACAGGACACACCACGCCCTCCACTGCCAGGGACCATACAATCATACGAAAAAAAGTTTGGGAACCCCTCTTAATTCTTTGGAGTTTTGTTTATCATTGGCTGAGCTTTCAAAGTAGCAACTTCCCTTTAATATATAACATGCCTTATGGAAACAGTAGTATTTCAGCAGTGACATATAGTTAATTGGATTAACAAAATTAGTCAGGTGCATACATTTGGGCACCCCAACAGAGATATTACACCAATACTTAGTTGAGCCTCATTTTGCAACAGCCTCTAGTTGCCTCCTATAGCCTTTGATGGGTGTCTGGATTCTGGATGGTAAAAAAGATACCAATACTGAATTAAATTGCAATAGTGCAAGTACTCTCACACCACTTTCTCTCACTTTAAAAGGGTTTGATATAGTGTAACATAGGGCTTGATAAAGGGCCTGATAGGCCCGAAACGTTGCTTTTTTGTATGATGTGGGCTCAATAAATTCCTTTGTGCACTATTGTAATTTAAGTGTGCTGCTGGTATCTTTTTTGCATATTGTTATGACCCAGTGACAGGATTGGGTCTTCCAGTACAGCACTTGACGCTACAAAAGTGTTTGGGAGGTGAGCACTCCACAATAGCGAGTGTGGATTCTGGATGGTGGTATTTTTGACCATTCGTCCATTCAAAATCTCTCCAGTTCAGTTAAATTTGATGACTGCTGAGCATGGGCAGCCTGCTTCAAATCATAGATTTTTGATGATATTCAAGTCAGGGGACTGCGACGGCCATTCCAGAATATTGTACTTCTCCCTCTGCATAAATGCCTTTGTAGATTTCGTAGTGTGTTTAGGGTCATTGTCTTGTTGGAATATCCAACCCCTGCGTAACTTCAACTTTGTGACGGGATGCTTGAAGATTATCCCCAAGAATTTGTTGATATTGAGTTGAATTCATCTGACCCTCGACTTTAACAAGGGCCCCATTTCCTGAACTAGTCACACAGTCCCACAGCATGATGGAACCCCCACCAAATTTGACTGTAGTTAGCAGGTGATTTTCCTCTCATCAGTCCTAAGCACAGCCAGTTTTTCACTTTTGATTTAATTTCATACAACTGAATACTGCTTTGTTCAGAAAACACCCCAGTACTCAGATGGGGAATGAAAGACATACAACGTTTATCTTTTTTGTTGAAAGTGGAGTCAATTATTATGCAGGATGAGAGGGGTTCCCAACATTTTTCATATGACTGTATCTTCTTAAAGGCAAAACATTGGCCAATACTGACAGGCTGAATGGATGGGGCAAGTATGAGTGGTCATACACATCATGGCTACCTTTCTATTGATCAGAAGCAGAAAGAAGAGCTTCCTAATTCATTAATGCACGATGCCTAGGAGTCATCTTAGACTCTCATCTGTCTTTTTCACCACACATTCAAACACTTGCAAAATCTTGCCGTATTCAACTGTGCAACATTGCTCGAATACGACCCTATCTCAGTTCAGAATCAACTAAAACACCGATTCAGTCTCTCATCATCTCCCGCCTTGATTACTGCAACTTACTCCTCACAGGTATTCCAACAAGTCACCTTTCACAACTCCAATCTGTTCTAAACTCGGCCGCTAGACTCATTCATCTATCTCACCGCTCAACATCAGCTTCTCCCATATGTATGTCCCTTCACTGGCTCCCAATCTCTTCTAGAATCAAATTCAAATTACTTACACTCACATTCAATGCCCTTAATAATGAAACCCCTCCCTATATTTCATCTCTAATCTCCGAATACACTCCTTCACGAAACCTACGCTCTGCTTCTGATCTTCTCCTCTGGTCACTTCTGCCCATTCTCGTCTACAAGACTTCTCTCGGGCTTCTGCTTTTCTCTGGAACTCTCTGCGACAAGCTGTCAGACTTTCTCCTTCCTTTCAAACTTTCAAGCGCTCTTTAAAGACCCATCTGTTTAAAGAGGCCTATTCGATGTACCTTAATTAATCATTGCTGTATCAAAAATGACAAAGTGTTTATATAATCCTAATGTCTCAATTGTACCCTAACCTTTTAGTTTGTAAACCCTATTGTACTCTGTAATCCTTGTCTGTTATCCACCATTTATTCCCTGTTTGCTATAACTGCAGTAAAGCACTGCGTATCTTGACAGCGCTATATAAATAAATGATGATGATGATGATATTCACTGGGGCAAGTGAAGGTGCCTTCAAAACCTAATGCAGATATATGTAACTATTATGGGCAGTAGGAGCAGAAAGCTGCAAATGACAGGAAGGCCGTCCTTAGACCATAGACTCCATTTTATCCAAATAATCCTTTAAATTAAACCTATATCCAAAATTATATCCCTTTCTCTGTAGTAATAATCTAGTAACTGGCTAGTCATTTTATTTATTTATTTTTTTTTTAAAAATTTTTATTTTGTTCTACAATAAAGAAATGAAAGAAAATCAAGCTACAGTTGCTGTTTCTGTTTTGCATAAGTACTTATTCTGTGTACAATAGTTTAGAAAAATGTCAATAAGGCTATAATGCAGGTCACAAATATTGTTTGATGATAAGGAAAATAGCCAGTAGTAATAGTATAGAAAAGAGAAGAACAGAAACAAAAGGTACAACCGTAAACTATTACAGTTAACAAAAAAATTGTATCCATAAGGGGGTGCATACTCAGGTCAGGATATGATCTTATAGGGGTCTTTGGGGGAAAAAGCAGGCCTTGGGTTTAATTTTTTTCCTTATTTTATCATATTCCCGTTAAACCTCTATATTGGATCCAAGGGCTCCAGATTTTATTGCAGGAATGCAAGTCGCCTTTGGCAACTGAGGAGAGCTTTTCCATGGCTAAGTAGTTATCTAGTCTGTTTTTTACTTCTTGTATGTCTAGTGATTTGGCTTTCCAGGCTTTGGCGATTGTCTGTTTGGCTGCTGTAAATATACGGCCTACTAGTTGCCGTACCCATTTGTTTCCACTCGCCCGTGTCGTAAAGCTTACAGGGGGAATTTCCTAAGTATCAGCCCTGTTACGCTTGTTATCATTATGTATACTCTGGCCCAAAATCTAGTATTTGTAGGGTAGTGCCACCAAATATGAATAAATGAACCCGAAGTATGTTTGGTGAGGCGGAAGGATACCATTTTGATAACTTTTCGGGAACGAAATACTACCTTGTCATAACTTTTTGGGATGTTTCTTGTATTAGAATACTTGGGGAGCATTTAGTCATATCTGGTAACATGTCTAGCCATGTATCCTCTTCCAAACATACATGTAAGTCCTGCTCCCATTGCCTGACATAGTTCAGATCTTTGATGGATAATTGGTGAGCTGAGACTTCATAAATTCTAGAGATGGCTCCTTTATATGGAAGGGAGTGCATACATAAGCATTCAAAAAATGTTTTTAAGCAGTCCAGATATCAGGTTCATTAACCTTTATTCTTTTAATTCTTTATTTCTTTTAAATATTTCTTCCATTACTCTGTTCTATTATCAATCTTCAGTTTTAATTTTCCAAGCTTTTAACTTTCTTTGAAATATTTCTTCAACTACACAGTGCATCAGGTCAAGTTAAAGAATGACATGGTTAAACTGTAAAATGCTGCGTATGGGCTGCCTTCCAGAGACAGAGAACGTGTATTGTTACATAAAGTCCCAGCCCACACTTCATGTCAGTGCTGGGAAAGTGTGTGAGGAGGAGGACTGAACAGGAAAAGAATATGAGCTGGTATAGTAGGCTGGGTTACCATTTCGCTGCTAGCTAAAGAGGAAGTGTGTGCAGATTTCGTCAAAATAACCTGAGTTTGTGGACCATGATCGGACATGACTGTCTCACCTTGTGAGCTTCACCCAGGTGATATCACCATATACGGAAGACCACACGGTAAGTGGATTTTCATGCCACATAAATACTTTCACTGACAAATGGTTTGGATAAATGGTTTCGATACATGTTTATGAAAGATGTCCTATTCCCAAAGTTATGGTTTTGCTGTGAGCTCCACTAAGTTCTAGTTATTAGAAGTTACTTTACAACAAATCGTGTTTACTGTGTTTACATATCAGAGTCTCCAGCAAATGTCTGTCTGGAAATCCTAAGCACGTAAACATTGGTCTGGTTTCATCCACAGCTGTAAAACCTACACCCCTGTAGTTGTCGCTGAACTACAGCTTCAAATATAGTCCCAAAACAAGGGAAGAGTCATCAGGAGTGACAGTTCCATAATAATTGGGGAAAACTGTTAGGGGGGAAGAAAGGGGTTGGGACTCGGTAATCATTTCAGAAGCTGCTGGAGATTATAGTTCATTAAAAACTGAAGGCACACAGGTTAGTTTTGAGATTATATGGGGTTTCATCCCTTTTGAACTGGATTTTCTTTACTGGATAGCCTGGTTTTCAGAACCATTCACCCAGCTGGCTTTCTTACAAGGGTTGGTCATTGAGAGACAGGGCTTTTGTTCTTATGATTTTCATGGGAACATGCGTTATATTTGCTGATCAACCCGATACTAAAATCAGGATTGCGACAGCACCAGCCTAACAGAAAGAGGAAATAGTCTTCTGATCTAACGACACATTTAATTTACTTTTAACGAGGGATCTAAACAATAAAACTGTCCCGGGTTTGTGGGGTTCCGATTGGAGAATCATTTCGCATTTGGATGTACCTGCCAGCTGTGGAGAGCTGGGGATAATAATAAAACCCTCATGTTGCTGAACTACAGCTCCCGGCAATCATTTTAACCCTAGAATATATGTTAACAGATTCTGGGAACTGTAGTCTAGCAACAACTGAATAAAGTCTAGCTGTTGTTGGAGAGCAGCCGGGAGATTGACTGATAAGGCCTCAGACTTCCCCATGTTTATTTTATAATTAGACAATTGACCATATAGAGTAAACACTTGCATTATATTTGCGAGAGATATAAGTGGGTTTGTTACAATCAAGAGAAGATTGTCAGCAAAAGCCGCTGCCTTGTGTTCTATATTAGATAAGCATAACCCTTTGATATCTTTATTCTTCCTAATTGCTATTAGTAAAAATTCCATGCAGATCACATATAACATCGGGGAAAGGGGGCACCCCTGCCTTGTTCCGTTTCTTATATTAAAGGGATTTGACAAAAGACCATTCACTCTCTTTAAATTGAGGTGGGATCCCCATATTTAGTAATGCTAAATGCAAGAAATCCCAACTAATCAAATGCCTTCTCCGCTTTTGTGGAGAGAAGCATTACAAGTCTTTGTTGTTTTTTTCCCCATATGATCCAGTTTACTAATTTCATGGTGTTCTCTTTCGCTTCTCTTCCCTGTACAAACCCTACCTGATCTCTATTTATACAGTGAGGTAGAGCAGGTTTCAATCTGAGGGCTAGAATTTTCGGAGAAAATTTTGAGGTCTATATTTAGTAGTGATATTGGTCTATGATTCCCACATACTGAGTGATCTTTCCCTGGCTTTGGTATTAAAGTAATATGGGCCAATAAAAATTTGGGGTTTAAAGGAGAGGCTTCTGAAATAGAATTGGCAAAGGGTAACATTATTGGTGTTACAATACCTTCAATACTTTATAAAATTTAGCAGTGTATCCATCTGGTCCTGGCGCCTTATTTAGTTTTTATGGCATTCTGTATTTCTAGTGTTACAAATGTATCTTATCTTCTGTTGTGGCTGTTCTGGGTTCTCTGCCAAAAGGCAATTAAGTTAGAAACTTTGTTTCTTTTTCTGGCTGTTCAGTGCAGAGAAAGTCAGTTTCAGTTCAAATGTGGGACTGTGGGTTGAGCTGTCAAAAGCGTGACAAAATAGCGTGATGTATGCGATTATTTGGTTTTGTTTGGTAGTAGATTGGGCAGAGCCGGGCCACGCAGCCAGGTGCCCTAGACAAGCCGGCCAGTTGCGGTGCCTGCTTAGCGCTGCGCATGTGCGAATATGCGCTCGTCTGCGCTTGTGCAAAACGGCGTTTCCTCGCATGCGCAGAAGCGGAAAAGATGCGATAATAAGCAGAGAGTCGGCCAGAGAAGGGAACCGGACTTGGGGTAGGCGACAGAGGGAGTATGTGCCTGGTGCCCCCCCAGCTTTGCGCCCTAGGCACGTGCCTACTCTGCCTACTCCTAGTTCCGGCCCTGAGATTGGGACAGTTTATGGAGGATTTACACTCCCTTCCATTAAAGATCTTGGCATTAATTATTTCACTGTTATCTAACACAGAGAGATTACCAGTGACATTTTAGATTCTTAGCACTGTTATTCAAACAAGCAAAGGGATCAGATAGCAGGGTTTAAAAATGTAAAGTCTGTCTTTGCTTCTTCATACCGTTGAAATAGCTGTGAAGTTTTTGCTTGTTAACAGGGCCGGATTTAAAATCTTTGCCCCCCCCCCTGGGCTAGGCCTCCCCTTGCCACCCACCTTTGGCACCTCTACCACTTCCCACCACAAACACCTACTGTGACCAGCACATGAGCAGTGTCACCTCTTCTCTAAGGACCCAGCCCTGAACCTGACCTGTCCATAGTGCTACTAAAAAAGAGAAATAAGGAATCACACTGAGAACACAAGATTTGACAACTAGCGATGTTCCCTAAACATACAGCAATCAGGCAGCATGCACCCTGAAAAGTTTGCTGACCCTAGGCCGGTGCATTTGTGACTTTACCGCAAATCCAGGCCTGCTTGTTAATGGTACGCGGTAATGACTTTTCAGAAGGGCAGTACTGTGTCCCTGTTCAAAGCTAGAAGAAATAGGTTTTATGCCTCCACTAATAATCTTGATGAACCAAGAATAGGGAGCCGGCTGTACACAGAGCAGAAAATAGGGTTGTGATGAACATACTTTTTGCCTGTTCTTTTACTTAGGAAATATCTGGGGTTTTTTTTGCTCTAAACAGGGCAACACTTGAAAAATGAACTCCTGGTACCAAAGAGCAAAATCAAACAAACCAGATGCCCTATGTATAAATACACCCCTCCTGTGCCCCAGCTACAGCCTGTTATGTTTTTAAAGCTCATTATAGAGTGGGCTGCTGATATGTTTAACTTTGCTCTTTGGGTTCAGATCAGGAAGTAGAAATATGGTTTTAGTTTCATTTCCAAATTGTGCTCTGTTTAGAGCAAGAAATAAGAAAAAAAAACCTGGAGATATTTCCGAATGAAAATCATAGGTAAAAGTATGTTAAGCATAAGGCCTATTAGTTGCAGTGTTATACTATGCTTTTAAGCTGTGTTGTTTTAAAGGGGGTCTAAACACCCCCTAGTTCTCTAAAGTAGATAACCAAAAACTGGCTAAAAGATAGACTACAAAGAGTGGTGGTAAAGGGAAAATTTTCTAATTGGACCAGTGTTGTTAGTGGAGTACCGCAGGGCTCTGTACTTGGTCCCTTGCTTTTCAACTTGTTTATTAATGACCTGGAGGTGGGCATTGAAAGTACTGTTTCTATTTTTGCAGATGATACTAAATTGTGCAGAACTATAGGTTCCATGCAGGATGCTGCCACTTTGCAGAGTGATTTGTCTAAGTTGGGAAATTGGGCAACAAACTGGAAAATGAGGTTCAATGTTGATAAATGCAAGGTTATGCACTTTGGCAAAAATAATATAAAAGCAAGTTATACACTAAATGGCAGTGTGTTGGGAGTTTCCTTAAATGAGAAGGATCTAGGGGTTTTTGTAGATAACATGTTGTCTAATTCTGGGCAGTGCCATTCTGTGGCTACTAAAGCAAATAAAGTTCTGTCTTGCATAAAAAAGGGCATTAACTCAAGGGATGAAAACATAATTATGTCTCTTTATAGGTCCCTGGTGAGGCCTCATCTGGAGTATGCAGTTCAGTTTTGGACTCCAGTCCTTAAGAGGGATATAAATGAGCTGGAGAGAGTGCAGAGACTAAGTGCAACTAAATTGGTTAGAGGGATGGAAGACCTAAATTATGAGGGGAGACTGTCAAGGTTGGGGTTGTTTTCTCTGGAAAAAAGGCGCTTGTGAGGGGACATGATTACACTTTACAAGTACATTAGAGGACATTATAGACAAATGGCAGGGGACCTTTTTACCCATAAAGTGGATCACCGTACCAGAGGCCTCCCCTTTAGACTAGAAGAAAAGAACTTTCATTTGAAGCAACGTAGGGGGTTCTTCACAGTCAGGACAGTGAGGTTGTGGAATGCACTGCCGGGTGATGTTGTGATGGCTGATTCAGTTAATGACTATAAGAATGGCTTGGATGATTTTTTGGACAGACATAATATCAAAGACGATTGTGATACTAAGCTCTATAGTTAGTATAGGTATGGGTATATAGAATTTATGTGAGAGTAGGGAGGGGTGTGTGTATGGATGCTGGGTTTTCATTTGGATCTTTTTTCAACCCAATGTAACTATGTAACTATGAACATTTCTGAGGGTTGTAGTCCAGCTACATTTGCATATAACCAGTGTTATAGATATTTAGAATATCAAAATATATTTGGGAGTGGTAAGCAAATCATCAGCATAATGAAGGTTTATGGAAAGCTGAACAAACATACTGATCATTCCTGATCATTGCAACTAGTAATCTCCAGGGCTCAATGTCATAAAACTTGCTTATGAGCCTTATAAAGTAATGACTTTTGAATATAATATCTCTAAGGTACAAAGTGCTTGTGTCTGGCACCAGTACTGTACAGAGCGTTCTACAGAACCCCTAGGCAAGCATGGCTCCAGTGTGCCTTGTACCCACCTGGTGCTCCTTTTCTATTTGCCGAGAATAATACAAAAAGAAAGGTACGTCAGTGATGAAGAAACAGATGGGCTGAACTGAATGCACCCATGTACATAAATGCGTAAGCACACTCGGGGTGTGCCAGGCACAAGGTCACACTCCTGCCAAGAGCCAAGGTGAGAACCTCGCTATGAGCGGAAGATTATCAGGGACAGCAAAATGACACCTGTTTTGGCTGCTGAATGAACATTGGAAATCAGACATCAGGTAACCATGTAAAATATTCAACACATTGTGTCCAATTTGCAAAGGCTTGCAAGAGCATTTTTTCTAATTTTGAGAAATCACTCAAAATTGTGTCAGGTACAAATCCCCCTGCTGGTGTAAAAGCCCTGGAATTTTGGCAAAGCACATGCCGATTGTGCTCAAAATTGCTCTTTGCTCAGTGCACTTGCAGTATTGTTTTTCTTTGTATTGCTACTGGTTTGACTGATAAATAATAATAATTCCATCCATGTTCATAGCAAAACAATTTAGATTTTATTTTTTTGGTGATCGAATATAGATTATTTAGCTACTGAGGGTAATATGCAGCATGTGCATTGCATTCTTAATATGCAAAGAAAAAATAAATATACATTCAGTTCTTAATATTTGTATTAGGCAAACCCATAGGGGAAAACAATCTTAAGGCATAGAGACATCAGTGTTAAGACCGCCTATTCCTAGAAATCAAGTAGAATTGCAGGAATGTCATTAGAAATATTACTGCTGAGCAGATTCTGGTTTATGGGAAGATCAGGAACAATTTCCAGCATATGTTTAAAAGATGGGAAGAGTCAGGAGAAAGGAATTGCACCAAAAAAGTTGAAATAGAACATTACTCTTGGTAACTGTTTTGTGCAGAATGTGACTTATCTTATCAAATCACACTGATCACTCCTGCATTTTGTATTGGTTTAGTAAATGCGGTTTCAGAAGTGACTAATACTTTCAAAATGTGACATAGCTGGTATATGTGTTATCAGCCTGAAGCAGAATTCAGAATTCCCAACTGACTAAATGCGCTGAGAAAAGTTACAAAATGTTCTAAATGTATTTGGTGTGGAGCTGAGAATACAGGATAATACAGAATCACATGGCTTCGGTTTGCTTGCTTGCTTACTGAACATTGTCCGACCACGGAGGCTAATATTTTCCATGATTAAAAAAGTACAAACTCTCATATGTTATAAAAGGCACAAAGTTTACTCAGGTGCAAAACAGCCAAACAGAAGTAGTTAACGCTGATTGGTTGCTATAGATGTTTAGCCCCCTAGCAAACATTGCAACTTTGATTTCATAAACCGTGTGTGTTTGGTTATAGATCCAGTAGTTATGCCATAAATGTCTCTTGATTGGTGAGTAACCCAAGTCCTACAAGGTTGGGCATGTTCAGTAAATAATGAACTTGGAAATAAGAGGGATTCTCGGCAGTTCCGGATTTTTTCCCAATTATTAACTCTTTCTGACTGTTAATATGAGATATGGTTGACTATGTTCAACTAGAACACCAATCTGTGCTTTGGGGTGTTAGAGCTCAGCAGCAGTGCTAAGATCTAACATTCCCATCTAATCATTAAAGGAACAGTAACACCTCATAAAAAAGAAGTGTCCTAAAGTATTGAAAATATAATGTACTGTTGCCCTGCACTGGTAAAACTGCTTTAGAAAAACTACTGTAGTTTATATAAAAAAAAAAGCTGCTGTGTAGCCATGGGATCAGCCATTCAAAGCTTAAAAAGGAAAAAAGGCACAGGATACACAACAGATAACAGATAAGCTCTATACAATGAGATTCATTATCTGTTATCTACTCTGTGTCCTGTGCATGAATGGCTGCCCCCATGGCTACACAGCTGCTTGTTTATAAAAACTATAAAGCAAATGCACCAGTTTTACCAGTGCAGGGCAAGACTACATTCCTTTAAAACACTTTAATTTTTTTTAGTGTTACTGTTCCTTTAAGTATTAGAAAAATAGTGAGCATTAATGAAAAATTATTAGTAGATCAGATTCTTTGTTATTTTTTTGCTGGATTGCCACTTGTAGAATAAATTAATGCATGATTATAAATTTTAAGTTAAGAATTATTAGATCGTCCCAGCCTTAAAATAACATATATGCATATGCGCAGTCCAGAGTGCTAATATTCCCCCTTCGCCTTTAACTTATTTGCATATCCCAGGGACACGTTTTGCTAGGACCACTGTCAGAAAAAGATGTTCACACTGGTTTTAAAGGATAAGTAAACATGTAAACTAAGTGAATGTAAAATTGATGAGGGTGCTATTCTAAGCATTTTTGTCATTTGCATTCATTATTTATTTGGTTTTTATTCCAAGATATTAAAGGGATAAATGTACTGTTAATATGAATGAATTTTGTTACAACAGCGCCGTCTGCTGGTCAGTTTCCAACAGTCTGACCACCAAGTTTTCAGGAGAGAGAAAGAGGCTGCTCTGATGTTCAGCTGCTCTGTGGCCAGCTTAAGAATAGAGAGACTGCATGAACATATTGATACTATAACCTTAGCATCTAAAAAAATTTTTATTATGAGCACTGTTATTAGGTCTTGCTTGGCATAACCTATGGTTATGGTGTGATTTGCAGAATTATGCATAGACCTATGCAAAAAACTATTTTCTATAAATGCCTTACATTTTTTGCCTTAGTAATAACATACCTTTAACATTTAGTTATAAAATTAAGAAAGGGCAAGATCCTGATTGGTTCAACCCAGAAAGCAATTTCCTTTCTACTCTAACATTGTTGGCAACTAGAATAATCTGTCATTGCATATACAGTGCTTTGATGTTCACTCAAGCAGTCCATTTATTGTGATATGGAATCGCAATTCTTGATTAATCTTAGAAAGACAGGCCTTGCCTATGGGAAATTCCATAGCCAGAGATGCTGAAAGCATGCTATTTTTTTCATGGTTTGGTGTCAAGTGAACATACCTTTAAAATTAAAATCCAATCATTCTTGAGCCCATCTGGTTGTCTTTTCCAATTAATTAGATGGATGTAGACCTGTCAATGGCCGCTTCTTGTTTTGTGAAATTAGGATTGAGACACTGTTACATGTATGATTGTGGCTGCTTAAGATAAAAAGATAAAAAGTATAGGTTCTAAATTCCATCAAAACCAGTAGACGTGTGGCATATCTTCACACTAGTGAAATCTGTTTTTGAATTAGATTGATGGTTGATCTACTCCAGACCTAAGGCCATATCACAGGGAGAAATATCTTTGAGGTTTTTCTATCTGATAAACCCCCACTCACTTTTTTTTCTTTGTTTTTTTTTATAGACTCACTGCCCTGAGATATTAGGCTAGCAATTTTAGTCACTGGGTGTTGTTTAATAAATAAGCACCCCCATCATTTTTAATTAAAAAAAATAGATCAGGTTGATCCAGTTAATCTCTCTTATATGCATATCATGTATAATTATTCCCAGATTTCAACCCCGTATGTCAATTTGATGTGTACAGCAAAGAGAAAGAGTTATTCGGCACTCCACAGGGCCAAAAGTATAAGTTAAAAAAAAGTCTTAATTGATCATAATTAAAAGTATAAATGCATCTCCATTGGCCTGACGCATTTCGTAACTCCAAGGTACTTAATCATGGGCTGAGAGCCCACCCACAGGAAATAAGCTTCTATACAGAAAGCAACCAATCAAAAACAGTTTGGAAAAAAATGGAAAAAGGGGAAAGGGACTCTTAGAGGCAGATTTATCAAGGGTCGGATTTCGAGGTGATGGGACCAATTGAAATTTATTTTAAAAAAAAGTTTTTAACTTCGGGTGAATAGGCTGTATTCGAAAAAAAACTTAGATTTTTCAAAGTCCACAAAATTACTCACATGGGTTCTAGGAGGTCTCCCATAGGCTAAAACAGCCATTCGACAGGTTTTAGATGGCGAATGGTCGAAGTTGAAGTTTTAAAGAGACAGTACATGATGAAAAAAATTCAAATTCGATTCGAATTTTGGAATATTCGATAGTCAAAGTACACTAAAAATAGCTCGAAATTCGTATTTAAAAATTCAAATTTTCACTTCGACCCTTGATAAATCTGCGCCTTAAAGTGCCCAATAAAAACAATATACAAACTATAAGGCAAATAATTAAAGAACATACCATAAAAACTGCCATACATGATTATAGTGAGAAATAGCCCATGATATAAGGAATTTGCGGACATATCTATATATCTCAATAGTAACAAGTAACGTCGAATTCAGAATTCATACCAAATGGTATCCTTGTGTTAACTAAGAGAGAAAACTTCTCTCCTATCTAGTATTTTAGACAGGTCTCCTCCTCAATTACCCAGAGTGACTCTCGCAATACCCTGTACACTAAAGAGGCTTGTTAGAAGAAAGGGGATCACTCTGAATAACGTGTTGTCACCCAGCATAATTCAGATTAAGAAAGAGAGGGACCCCACCTGGCTATCGACTAAAGAAAACTATAAATGTGGTGATAGGCGTTGTGTCATTTTCCCCCATATGAATAAAAGTGATACTTTTGTGGCCTCAGCAGATGGTAAATCCTATAAAATAAAATATACATCACAAAGGGGCAACGTTTCGGCTTGATAGGCTTGATAAAGGACTTGGAGGGGTCCGAAACGTTGCCCCTTTGTGATGTATATTTTGGGCTTTAATAAATCACCGTTTGGACACAATTGCAACTAACAGGTGTGCATCCGAATTTCATTCCTAGCTAAAGTGAAACCATTAGCATAAACCACTCTGCATTCTCCTAGGAGCTACATTTTCCTCCCTTATTTTCTGTTCATTGTTCTTTGTGTCCCCATTCAAATCATGTAAATACAGTTGTGTTCAGAATAGCAATGTGAAAAAAGCGAATAAAGCTCAAGATCCTTCTAATAGCCTTTATTTCCATACATGCAAATGCATTGGGAACACTGCACGTTCTATTCCAAATCAAATCATGAAGAAACATTTTTCAAATTTGTGTTATTCCTTTACAGAAAGTGACGAAAGTGGATATTAGGCTGTTGCACAATAGCAGTGTCTGCATTCTCCTTTACAGTCTCAAGCATTCACTGTATAAACAAGTGTATTACGGTTTTGCTTTCCTTTGAATTAATATTTAGTTGTATAATCCGTGTTTCTGAGAACTGCTGCACATCTGTGTTAAATAGAATCCACCAACTTCTGGCACATGTTACATTCCACAATTCTTCAGCATTTCTTGGTTTTGCCTCAGAAACAGCATTTTTGATACCACCAGGTTCTGGTAAGCAAATTATCAACACACCCCACAAGTTTTCTATTAGATTGAGGTTTGGGGATTGGGCTGGCCACTCCATAATGTCAGCGTCGTTTACTGATTTGTTTGGGGTTGTTGTTGTCTTGTTGAAACTTAAATTTCAAGGGCATTTCCTTTTCATCATAAGGCAACGAGACCTCTTCAAGTATTTTGATGTATTGAAACTGATCCATGATCCCTGGTATGTGATAAATAGGCCCAACCCCATAGTATGAGAAACATCCCCATATCAAGATGCTTGTGCCACCATGCTTCATTTTCTTCACCTATACTGTGGCTTGAATTCAGTGTTTGGGGTCGTCTGACAAACTGTCTGCCGTCCTAGACCCAAAAAGATCAATCTTGCTTTCATCAGTCCACAAAATGTTGCTCCATTTCTCTTTAGGCCAGTCGAGGTGTTCTTTAGCAAATTGTAACGTTTCCAGCGCAAGTCTTTTTTTCATAAATGGGACTTTGCGGGGGCTCCTAGCCGATAGCTTGGCTTCACATAGACGTCTTCTAATTGTAACAGTATCACAGGTAACTTTACACCTTCTTTGCTCCTACTGGAGCTGATTATTGGCATTCAAATGGTAGTTTTCCATTTTCTTCTATGTCTTTCAGGTCTTCTATGTCTTTCAGGTTTTGGTTGCCATTTTAAAGCAACATCTTTATAGGTTTTCCCCTCTCTAATCAACTTTCTAATCAAAGTACGCTGTTCTTTTAAGCAATGTCTGGAACAACCTCAATTAATTTTTCTATTACACAGAATCAGCAGCATGCATTTCATTTATGTTGGGTTTCTATTACTCTACTACATTTACTAGTAAATGCCATGTAGTGATATAATTTCTACCAAAAACAGTGATTGATCAGGTTAGAGACGTCGCACTGCTACTATTCTGAACAAAACTTGTGTTTAGGTGGCTAAATAGCAAAGGAAGATTGTTATGAACAGAAAATTAGTTGTTTCTTTATCTACTAATTGTTCTTGGAAAACAAAGTGTTGTAGCTTGAACTAATGAATTCGACAAATCGCCTTAGGAATAATATGTGGGCTGGAATGACGAAGGGTACAACCTTAGAGTCTACTGAAAGCAGAGCCCTTTAGAATGACATTTGAATTCTATGAATAATGCAGGTTGTTTCCACTGTAACACTTGTTTGGTGAATTTCAGTGAATTGTGTTTTATTGTGCGTTTGTGTTGATGATGATGTGTCAATTCCCAGGGCACAGGTTTAATCCAATCTCAAAGCAAATACTGAACCTCCCACTTGATGTATCTTTAACTATCACATCATTTATCCTTCTACTGTCCACAGAGGCTCAAAACATATAGGGCCATGACCTATAAAATGTTATATACCAAAAAAAAAAACTATACAAGGGGCAAAATGTTTTACAACTTTATATAAATGATAAATACTTCCTCAAACAGGAAGAACTACCTAAGCATGAAAAATGTTTCTGGTGGTGTCAATTATGGGCTGTTATTGACTACTGGTGGCCACTATGTGGACTGGCAACCAATGAGGCACCAATTCACACTATACCACACTCACTTAATGTATAAGTTGACCCGGGTGCTTTAGCCCCTAGCCCAGCGTTTTAAATAAGCACAACCAGCACGAATAGACTCACCCCGTAGTTAATGGCCCAGGTGCTAGAGCTCGGAGTCCTACACAAGCCAAGTTTTAGCATCAGGAGGATTTAAAGGAAGTGGTTACTCACTGCAAAATACCCTGAACCTGTAGCAGGAGGGGGGGAGGAAATACAATCTTCTTGCTGCAATCAAGGTGCAGAAAGCTCCAACCCCAGAAGGGAAAACGCAATCTCAATGTAGACAGAAGCCTGCACTCTAGTTTTTATTTCAAAAACAACATTAACACCTGATACCTTTTGTCCTACAAGGGAAGTAATCAACATTATCCAGTTTATACACAAAAAATACTTTAATGGGTATTTGAAAGAGTACTTTAAAGGGATCCTGTCATCGGAAAACATGTTTTTTTTCAAACGCATCAGTTAATAGTGCTACTCCAGCAGAATTCTGCACTGAAATCCATTTCTCAAAAGAGCAAACAGATTTTTTTATATTCAATTTTGAAATCTGACATGGAGCTAGACATTTTGTCAATTTCCCAGCTGCCCCAGTCATGTGACTTGTGCCTGCACTTTAGGAGAGAAATGCTTTCTGGCAGGCTGCTGTTTCTCCCTTCTCAATGTAACTGAATGTGTCTCAGTGGGACATGGGTTTTTACTATTGAGTGTTGTTCTTAGATCTACCAGGCAGCTGTTATCTTGTGTTAGGGAGCTGTTATCTGGTTACCTTCCCATTGTTCTTTTGTTTGGCTGCTGGGGGGGAAAAGGGAGGGAGGTGATATCACTCCAACTTGCAGTACAGCAGTAAAGAGTGATTGAAGACAAAAAGGAACACCAAGAGCCCCAATAGTGTAATATGTTTTTACAAGGAGTAATGGTAGAGTAAACAAATTAATACTCACAAACCACGGTTACCGATAGGCAACCACTGTAGGCAGGTGGGGAGTTTATCCTGACCCCACTCAGGAATAAGACGTCGCTCTCTGTAGAAGACGAAAAAGGGGATGACACCCCTCCACTCGAGGTGGACTCGATATAGTAGTAAGACAAAACAGAGGCGCCAAAAGGATAAAATTAGCTAAAAACACTTAAAAACCCAATGGGTAATTCAGAGGAGGTAGTAGTGGACTTACCTCCTCCAAGCAGACACCAACGAAAGTGGTAATTTTCAGTAATAGTTTATTCACAAAACAGTATTGCAACGCGTTTCGCAGGCATTTCCTGCTTCATCAGGCAATGTGGAACGGGAGCAAAAACAACAGTGTCTTTGTATAAACACGCCAGGTGCCTCGTTGGTGTCTGCTTGGAGGAGGTAAGTCCACTACTACCTCCTCTGAATTACCCATTGGGTTTTTAAGTGTTTTTAGCTAATTTTATCCTTTTGGCGCCTCTGTTTTGTCTTACTACTAAAGAGTGATTGAAGTTTATCAGAGCACAAGTCACATGACTTGGGGCAGCTGGGAAATTGACAATATGTCTAGCCCCATGTCAGATTTCAAAATTGAATATAAAAAAATCAGTTTGCTCTTTTGAGAAATGGATTTCAGTGCAGAATTCTGCTGGTGCAGCACTATTAACTGATTCCTTTTGAAAAAAATTTTTTTCCCATGACAGTATCCCTTTAACAATAGAAGATGATGGTTTAAATACTGAAAAGCCGAATTCCTTGCCATTATTATTCTTTATTTACATAGCACTGCCATATTTTACAGCATGTGGTATTTCCTGTAAGTAATAGTTAATCTGTAACATGTTCGATGACCTCTTTAAATTAGATAGCAGCCCATGATTCATTGTGTACACAGGGGAATCTCAGCCTTTTACAGTCCAAAGTCTTTGTCTTTCTTCATCTGCACATTTTTAAAGGCACACTGGGGGGCCAAGGGCTCACCAGGTATACAGTTTCAGGGCCCGTCTCAGGACACACCCCACGCGCTGCAATGTGTGTGTGTGGATGTGCGTGTTCTCATTAGCGCGCAGTGTAGGTTTGTGTGGCCACGACGGTGTGGCCATGACGGGCACAAAAGTAGGAGGAAGAGAACCAGCGCAGGGTGCGGAAATGGGCCGGTGGGAACCATGAGAGCTGGGGGCCCACCGGGTCTTTTTCCGGTGTCCCGTCGGCCCAGTCCGACCCTGCACACTAATGCTTAAAATAACGTAAATATCATTCAAATATATTTATTATACCCCTGGAGGGTTCATTTTGCACCAGTGCAGTAAGTAATAACTGGAAGCTCTGGATACATTTCCTGTTGTTCAGCATGTTTCTTGAAGGGGTTGTTCACCTTTACTGTTAGTATGATGAAAAGAGTGATATTCTGAGACCATTTTCAATTGCTTTTCATTACTATTATTTGTGGTTATTTAGCTTTTTATTCATCAGTTCTCCAGTTTGCAATTTCAGCAGTCTTGGTGCTAGTGTCCAAATTACCCTAGCAACCATGCATTGATTTGAATAAGAGATTGGAATTTGAATAGAAGTAATAAACAATAAAATGTTAGCTTCACAGAGCATTTGATATTTAGATGGAGTCAGTGACCCCCATTTGAAAACTGGTAAGAATCAGGTGAAGAAGGCAAATCATTAAAAAAAAAAACTATAAAAAGAAAATGCAGATAGGAAACTTCAGACAGTCCGTAACTGCTCTGCAGGGAAATGATCATAATTTCAAACAGCAGGGGGAGCCCCCCACCCTTACTTCCCCGACCTCGAGCAGTTTTGTTTGTTTCTCTGTAGTGCAGCCAGAGACTGTGTAGAGATTTGTATCACAGTGCAGTCTGTATATTCTGATTATTAACCAGTCTTGCTGTATCGGCTTCTTTGTCAGAAATGATTTGACTTGTGCTGTTTTGATAAATTATGAATAAGCTTAACTTCCCAAGTGAAGGCCAGACCACACTGAGCATGTGCGTAGTCTTGGTCTTGCAAAGATGTTTAACAAAGTTACAAGATGACAGCTTCCTGTGGCCAACTTTGAAAACATAAATCATTTGTTTAATAAGGCTTCTGGTGCAGTAAGTTCATGTTTATGTTTAGTATACAAAATACAGAATTTCTAGCATTATTCTATTTTAGACTTTAGTTCTTTTAGTCCTTTAACCTCTTCCTTCCCTGCTGGCTTTGAGCTTCCTGGCAACATGCAGCACAGCAACAACCTGTGATTTGTATGGTTCAACAAAGCTTTAATCGCCGCAATTTTTAACAAAGATACCGATTTCCACCTATTCCAACTCTCAGAAATAAAGTGTTTCCTGAATTGCTACAAACCCATTCCCGTAACTCTAACTTCCCTTTCAGCAGGCGCAGGAGGGGGCATCTGCAAGAAATAACTCAGATAAGTGTGGTTAAATACTGCATCATCAAAGAAAGTCCTTAGGTAATTGTTTTTTCTGCCTGTGCCTATAGTGTGGAAAATTATAAAATATCTTGGGTTCCTAAATTACATTATTTTGCCACCAATATGGATTCATGTAGCCACCAGGTACAAAGTGCAGCTTTATTATTACAGAGAAAAATGAAACAATAAGAATTGTTCGGTTAAAATGGACTCGACAGGAGATGGCCTTTCTGGATAACGGGTTTCCATGTAAGGTAGAATTTGTTGGCACTATAAGGAAAAAATAAAATAACAGCAATGTCAAAATAACTTCCAGAGACACCTTTGCTTTTGGGCCATTGTGCTACTGAAGAACTGAGCATAATGTACAAAAACGAACATATAAAGTATATGTTATACATTATTCAGGAATCCATTACCCTGATAGCTTTAAATTACGGGAAGGCCATGTCCTACAGAGTAAGTTTGAGCAAATAAAACAGTACATTGTACTTGGCATGAATCCATGTTGTTTAAGGTATGGTGATCCCAATTATGGAAAGTCCCCTTATCCAGAAAATCAATGTCCCATACCTGTATAACAGGCTTAAAGAGGATATACACCTTACATTGCAGTGTTGTTCCATTCAGATGTCCCTGCAGTACAAGTCCCAGAATTCTACAGCATATTATCAAGGGTTAAAGCTGTAGTCCAGCAGCCATAGAGATGGGTTCTTAAAGCAACACTGCACAATTATAAATATTTCCAAGTATTACAGGGAAAGTTCTGCAAGGTCTGTTTTACACTTCATTCTATTTTTGATTTCATATTCTCATCACCAAAGGCATTAAAGAGCAGAGAACCCATCACATCAGAATTGTTCCCCAACTGAGGGGCAAATTCACTAAGCGCCGAAGCGCCGAACGCTAGCGTTAATTTTCTAGCGTTTGGCATTTTCGTTACTGAGCAAATTCACTAACGAACGCTGGCGTAGTTTCGCTAGTGTTACTTCGCACCCTTACGCCTGACGAATTTTCGCTAGCGACGTAACTACGCAAATTCACTAACTTGCGCAGTGTACTGAACGCTACCTTTTACGCTAGACTTCCTTCGCCACCTCAGACCTGGCGAAGCACAATAGAGTAGATAGGGATTGCTTTAAAAAAAGTCCAAAAAACGCTGGTGTGTTTTCTACATTATGGGTGATAGGCTGAAAAAGATCGAAAAAAATTTTGGGGCTCCCCTCCTTCCCCCCTACATTTCCTGACTCATGGCAACTTACATAGACAGTGGGCACATGTGTAGGGCAAAATAAAATTTTTATTTGATGATTTGAAGGTTTTCTAGGCATTTGTAGTGTTGATACGTATTCCTCCATTGAAATTTGAATTTGGCGACGTATGCAAATTAGCCTTCGCTAGCGTAACTTCGCTTTACATAGCGAATCAACGCTAGCGCAACTTCGCAATCTTACGCTACCCCTGAGCTCAACTTCGGATTTTAGTGAATTTGCGGAGCGCTGGCGAAACTACGCCTGGCGAAGTGCGGCGAAGTTGCGCCTGGCGCAACTTCGCATCTTAGTGAATTTGCCCCTGAATGTGTAAACTAATAGAGCCTGCTCTCCAGCTGGGGAAAACGACAGTACTTGTTCGAGAAACCCCCTCCACCAGAAGTGAGTTCCTGATATAGGCAGTCATGTTGGAGCAGAATCATGTGCATAATGAGAGACTGACCCAGCTTGCTTATTATGTGTATACCGTAAATGTGAAGTGTATCAGGGGATTTGTAGCCCAGAAATATTTCAATAAAGTATGTTTGAGCAAAAGTGTTTAGATTCCTTTTAAGTTAACTATATTAAGGGGGTAATTTATCAAGCTCCGAATATCGGAAGCTCGAATAGTTTGTAGCAAAAAAGAAAAACTACAAATTATTCGAGATTTATTAAAGTGTGATGGGCTGCAAACTCTGAATCTGAAACCCGGGCATCTAAAAGCTCTTGAGGTCCTGTATAAGTCAATGGGAAAGGTCCCAGTAACTGCGCTGATGTCTGTACTGATATCCGATGATTTCGGGGTTTCGAAATAAAAAACTCTGAAAACTCCGAAAATTTTTTAGTTTTTGCGGAAAACTCCGAACAATTCCTAGTTTTCAGGGAAAGCTCCAAAGTTTTCAGAGTTTTACCCGACCCTGTTTTTTTTGGGCTTTTTTCTTCATAAATAAGGTCCATTCGGGAATTCTGAGTTGCTTAGAGTTGGATATTAGAAATACTGAGATAAATTCGGACCATGATAAATAACCCCCTATGTGTGGAGAGCTAGAGGCACAGAAGAATCAGATTTAGGGACGGCTTACATCCCCTTTAATTACTTGGTTGCTCCTCCCAGAATACTCAAATGTGCTATTAAGGGTCCTGCTTACTCTACTGCCTTTCTGTTCCTATTGCTGATACTACAAATGCAAATCATGTCATAAAAGCTAATGCCCTCGTCCCATTGGTCTGACAGCCCCTATGGTTGAACAATAGGAATAATGTTTGTTAAAAAAAAAAAGAGAGAGAGAGAGAGAGAGAGAGAGAGAGAGAGAGAGAGAGAGAGAGAGAGATTAAAGGGAAGACAATTTGTAATTTGTCTTCATTTTTTATTTTTGTGTGGTTTTCAAACTTTTGTTAAGCAGCTCGCTGGTTTGGAATTTCAGCCTCAATCTTGTTGCTAGGGTCCAATTTACCATAGCAACCAGGTAGCAGTTTGAATGCAAGTCTGGAAGATTAATGCATACCTCTCAACTGTCCCGTTTTGAGTGGGACAGTCCGCTTTTTACAGCTCAACCCGCAGTCACGGATTTGTACCGATAAGTTTCTCTTTCATCTCCTGCACTGAGCAGCCAGAAAAAGATATAAAGTTTCCAACTTATTTGGCTCTTGGCAGAGAGCCCAGAATAGATACTTAAAATACTTTTGTAACAGTTTTAGATAAGATAAGAAGTTAGACTCACAGCTTAAAGGGCAATTCACCTTCATTAGCAAAACTGTAATAACACATAAAAAAACCCATAGAAATGTGTTCAAACTTTCATAACCTGCCAAATTTTGTAAAATGGACATGGTATGTGTGGTAAAAAAAATCTGCTTTATGTCCCTCTTTCTATTTCCAAAATGTTGGGAGGTATGGATTAATGGTAGAGAGTCTGACTAGAAAAATAAATAATAAAAAGTAAAAACTACATTGTAGCCTCACAGAGCAACAGTTTTTAGGTTGCCGGGGTCAGTGACCCCCTTTTGAAAGCTGAAAACAGGCAAATGATTCATTGAAGTTGTTAAAAGTTGTTAAGAACAAGACATTCTGTAACATACTAAAAGTTAACTTAAAGGTGAAAAACACTTTAAGTATTTTAGCCTCTGTGCATAAAAAGTAAAATGACACAACGCTGAATCATACATAATAACAAAGGTAGAAAAGCGGAGGTGTTTCCACCCACATTTTCTACCCTTTCCACCGTGTATATCTGTACATTCCCATGCTAGCACAGGTTTTGTCTCATTCACTGATTCATCTTCTCTTGAGAGTTTCCATAAAACAAGCACTGCTAGTGATGCCCCAGGACTTAATGGGGAATTGACTTAATAAACAAAAAAGGTAAATTCACTGTAACTGACAGACACACTTTACTCCTCTAGAACTGCATTTAACTGGCCAAAGCTACAGTGTCTCCAGATTGTTTGGTTCTTTGCCAGCTCTTCAGAATATTTTAAAGGCAGGGACCTTCTTCCTACTGTATCTCTTACCAAATAGCACGTATTCTCTGTATATTAAAGAGAATGCGATGATTTGCAAATCAAAACTTCTATATTTTTTATTGCAAATAGTACAAAGACAACATAACAAATTGAGAATGTTGCTTTCTGAAAAATATCTATATTGCATTCCATTTAACAATAACATTCCTCAGCAAAAAATTGCAAAGAATTTGGGGACTTCATTTTCTACAGTTCATAACGTCAATGTAAAATTGAAAAGAATTTGTGGATTTTGTCATTACATTTAAAGATTCAGAGAATCCGGAGAAAGCATTGTTGGCCATGATCTACTTGCCCTTAGAAAGAGACCCGATTCTGTAGTGGGAATTCAGTGCATGGGCTCAGGAATACTTCTTAAAACCACTAGCTGTGAACATAGTTCATCACAAATGCAGGTCACAGCTCTTCCATGCAAAGTAGAATCCATATATAAACATCATCCAGATACAGCACCGCCACCTTTTCTGAGCCCAGACTCATTTAAGATGGACTGAGGCAAAGGGGCAAACTGTGCTGTGGTCTGACAAATCAAGCTTTTAAATTCTTTTTTGGAAACCATGGGCACCATGTCCTCTGGTCTAAAGAGGAGAAGGACCGTCCTTGTTATCAGTGCACAGTTCAAAAGCCAGAATCCGTGAAGGTATGGGGGTGCGTTTGTGCACATGGGCATGTGGAGCTTGCACATCCGTGAAGTCAACATAAATGCTGAATGATATATGCAGGTTTTGGAACAACATATGCTGCCTTCCAGAGATTGCTTTTCAGGATGAGGCCTTGCTTATTTCAGCAAGACAAAGCCCAACCACATTCTACGTGTATTACAACAGCATGACTTTGTAGTACAATAGTCTGGGTGCCTACAGTTCAGATCTGCCACCCAGGGTCGGACTGGAGCCTTGGGGGCCCACCAGCGCTGCAAAATAAAGGGCCCTCCTGCCAGTCCCCACCCCCCCCAGCGAACATGAGTGAAAGATGCTGTGCGTATGCATGATAAACGCAGCACCACTGTACAACAGCTGGTCAGTGGAGGAGGTCTGTGCCGGCGCCCATCGGGTTTATTCCTGGTGTCCCGTCTGCCCAGTCCGATCCTGCTGCCACCCATTGCAAATATTTAGCCCATTATGATTTTTTTTTAATTCTGATGAAAAAGGCTGGTGGCAAGCATAATAGGAGAGAATTGAGTAATAGAACCTTGATTGCCTGTATGTGAAAATGCAATGAAAAATTTGCTGAGTAGATCACTGAAGAAGAAGTAAAGTTGACCATGTACAGGCTGATAAACGTTCCTGACTCCAGAACAAGTGGCCAGGTTATCCACTGTGTATTGTGGCTGTCAACTGACCTGCCCGACCAATATTGAAACTCCAGATACATGTGTTTGACTTTTCCAAATGCTATGTCTAATGTCCATGACTATTGCAGATTTTGTGGTATTAAAGAATTTTGAGACATTTTGTAGTACCCACCATGGCCTAGTATATTATCTCTATACAGGTATGGGATCTGTTATCCAGAAACCTGTTATCCAGAAAGTTCCAAATTACGGAAAGTCCATCTCCCATAGACTCCATTTTATCCTAATAATCCAAATTTTTAAAATTGATTTCCTGTAATAAAACATTACCTTGTACTTGAACCCAACTAAGATATAAATAATCCAACCAGCCTATTGGGTTTATTAAATGTTTACATGATTTTCTACTATACTGAAGGTATGAAGATCAAAATTACGAAAAGATCCATTATCCAGAAAGCCCCTGAGCATTCTGGAATACATATAGGTATCATCCTTATAAAATTAGTTATCATGAGTCCTGACTATTGCAAAATATATTAAACTGCCCTACGTCTGTTAGGAGATTCCTGTGGTGTCAAAAAATTGTGCTACTAATTGGAGAGTTTTTATCCCTTAGTTTAAAAAAATAAAACAAAAAATTATTTGTAATTCACAGAGTACTCTTCCAACTGAAATGAAAGCCTGAAATGAACGGAAAAGAAATGAAAACTGAAAGGAAAATCCTAATGGCGATACCAGTACACTTCCTGCTGATCTTTGCATTGCTCTTACAAGAGAGTTATGGTAAGTTCAAATGTTTTTTAAAAGGTGTTTGGATCTTTATTTTCAATATTTGCCAGAGAGCAGTTGGCCCCACACTGCCATGACACTGATTGAGGATATGACTAAAGCATTTGAGCAGATCGGGCCAGATTGTGTGACTTGGTGGCAAGAGTCTGCAGTTGTGGCAGCGCACTCTGGACATCCACAGATATTGCCAACCCCAGGATTTAGGTTAAAAAGATATTTGTTGTATTTTATGCATTTGATATTCAAACAAGCGTCCGAAGTCTGATGCGTTTCGTGTCTACGCGCTTCCTCAGAGACCTCGTGGCAATACCAGGTTGGTGTGTGGGTCCTCAAAATTCCTGGTAGAAACCCTGGTATGCATTAAACACATTACACACAAGGGCTCATTCACTAACAAGAGTAAAGTGCAATGAATCAGGATAGTTTGTCATTTGTGTGCACTGCACACTGGTGCAAAGATGTAAGACAGTTAGTGGTTGGATTAGGCCTTGTAGGGTCCCCTCGCACACTGATGAGGTAGAGACCATGTTAAATGATATAGGATTTTTATTCACCTATGGGGAAAATAAGAAATGGCTGGTGGAAATTGACCTCGGTTTGGGCCTATCAGGAGAGCCATTTTGCATTCTTGCATCCATTAATAAGTTTAGGACTTTATGTTAGAGAGCTACATGGTTGAATTTTTGATCTAGGCTAATGTACTCTACATGTGAGTGGTTGCTCAATACTTTGTTTATGGTGCCAGTGTCAGTTCTATAGATGAATTCTATTGAGTACTGAACCTCTACTGCTCCTCCTACTGATGTTTCAAACTCAAAATTAGAAGTGGATAAAGGTTATATATAGAGTTATACGGTGATGGATGTGTGTCTTTTTTCATCCTAACTTACTATGACAACATTGAGCTCACTGATGACTTGACAGTCACACAATAGACCAGTGGATGGCTAGATTGGCTGAGGTTGGAAGTCAGAGATTTCTTATCAAGGATATAGGCCAGGTCAAGGTCAGAAGCAATCAAAGATGAGTTCAGGACAAGGAAAAGTCAGTAAGCCAAATGCATGTGCAAAATCAACCAACTCATGGGTACATGTGAACGTAAACATTGCTTGTGACTTGGTGACATGGGCATCTCTTGAGCATTCAAAGTGGCCTAGGGGGAATCAGCAAAGCACGTGTCAGGAGGGTTGAATTATCATCTACTTTCTTTCCAGTTTTGTTCTCATCTGGAAATTATCCTCAAAAATGGAACCAAACCCAATAAAAGTATATTATTACCAGGGTTAATAAAAAGAGGAACCTGGACAGGATACATTATAATATACAATATGCAGTACTGATCCTAAGCACAAAATGTTAAGTAGAGTTTATTTACTTAAACTGACTTCTACACCGGACACAGATGTGCAAAGAGACCTTACCATTACCTGACCACATACAGTACTTACATAATGTAGCTCTATCCACCACAAAGGAAATGTCTATGTTTATCTGCAAGGATATCCTTGTGTTCAGCCCAAACCAACATTATAAACAAGCTCAAGAATAACAACAACATCAAATGTTCTCAGCTGAAGTCCAAAAGACTTAAAGCAAAAATTACTATTATCGTTATAGCAAGTAAAGTTTCCAGTGCAGTAAATAGCCTGCTAATTATGAGTAATTATTGGGCATGCTGTTATAAACAGCTCTCAAATATAAGACATGTATTTACGCACGCACACATATCTGTTGGAAAAGAAGGTGAATAGGGGCCAACTGTGTCTATGAATATCCATGGAGTAGAGTTACACAGATTAGCCTTTGTTTTAGTATATGGTAGTTTTAATGTGGTTACCTGGATGCTCCGTCATCAACATCCTTTGTAGTATCACTGTATTGTAGATTTGGGAAGCACTCACAACAGCAGGATAACTGCAATTAAGATATTATTGTGCATCCACCTGACATGTTTCAAGTGTGTGTGAGCCCGAAACATGTCGTGTGGATGCACAATAATAGCTTAATTGCAGTTATCCTGCTGTTGTGAGTGCTTCCCAAATCTACAGTCTGTCTATGAATAGCCTAATGAGTATTTGCACTTCAGAAAACAAAAGGGCAGTTCTCTGTTAAGTCTGGAAAACATGGACAACATAGCAGCCAAAGCCAGGACGTGAAGGGAACGCCCTAGAAAAGGTGTTTGGCAGCAAACAGTGAATATATGCAGTTAAGAAGTATTCCATTAAGGCTGCAGCCATTAAGGCTGAAGGCTAATCTGCCCTGAGCCTGTGTATTTTTGCAGATTAAGAGAAGCGGATCTGCCCCTGCTCCATTGATTTGAATCTAATCAGCCTGGGTGCACACACTTCAGAGCGGAGTGGTGAACGGCCCAGAGATGCCTCTGCTCTCATTCCTGCAACAGGTGCAACCTGGTTCTTCTCTCAAAGTTTCAGTTCCACTATAGTTGTGTGAGAATTGAATTGGCTTTAGTAAGGTTCATTGTTCACCTTCCAGCCAATTGACTACCTGCACGGCTTTTGTTCTTAAACTTTGAGGGCAAAACCACCAGCATCAAATGACAAATAACTGCCAACGTGATGGCTGTTTAGGATAGCATAAGCTCTCAGTAACTGGCAACCAACATCTCCCCACCCTTACACCAATGACTGCAAAAACAAATTAGCTGCAAAAAGAGAACCCCAAAAACACTTCAGCCCCCAGACAGGATTTGCAGGCCAGCACATATGAAGCAGGACTTTCTTCTTCTTTTTTTGGAGGTCTCAGGTGGCTGTAGCATGTCATTCAGAGTCAGGCTTTGCACCAATATGTTTGTGGTTATTTCTAGACTCCCCAGACAAAAAAAATCACCCTCCACCTATGTGTCCCAGATTTCTGGAGCAAGTTCAAACAAATGTCAATATAATGACAGATATATGATATCTGGGTCGTCCACTTTTTTGTCTTTCTTCTCTATATGAAACTTCATTCATTCACCCACTTATTATCATTGGCGATGGTTTGGCAAAAAGTATGCTTAATGCATTGGGTCTATTCTGACCTCAGGCTGAGTAATGTGTAAGTGTGCCTAGGGCAGAACTATACAATTATAATTATAAGCACAGTACATAGATAATATCTAGAATAACATAAAGCTCTAATCTCTCATGAGATTTGAACAGAACTTTAAAAAGAGATTGAAAGTGATTGTTCCTGTTTGAGCTTTCTAGAACGAAGTACATACAATCAATCACCAGATACAATGATAGCAATAAAAGATGAATAACTCACTACAGGAAGCTTCAGGAAACCCACACACAACCACAGACACCTGAACACATACAGAAATCACTGCGCATGTAGCAAATACAATCAGTTAATGCACAAGGAACAATAATTGCATAAATATACAATAATAAACAACTTAAGTCTAAGAAGAGCGTGTCATTTCGCTGTGTTGTTTGTTCCTCCTAAGAAACTCTATATATTAAGGAATAAACAATAAACACACACACTGAACACAGAAAAATGAACTGTGTCATGTTCAGGTAACCACCACCCTCTTCCCCTTCCAGGAATTTACCAAATAACCTCAATGCACATGAAAGAACTCGATTGTTGAATGGGGAGAAAGAATTGCTCAGTAAAGCCAAGTTTCCATAGTCAGTATCTTAGGTTTTAATCAGGTCGCTTAACCTCCCCCAGACAAGAAACATTTAGATTTTAAGTTCTAGAGCAGTAGCTGTTGGAATTTTACAGTTAAAGTCTCCCTAATAGGGTCACCACCTCTAACTTCCTCTGTCTGGGATCATGACATCAGCAGCAGGGCAGATGATGTATGGGGGAGTTGTGGTTGATGTTAATCCCCGGTGTTATGATGATGTCAGTGTAATGACACAGGGGGGAAGGATTGTTTAAAATCTTGTATCCCCCAAGACAGAGTTTTATCCGGGATTCTAAACTGTGGAAACCAGGCAGGCAGTTTTGAACCAGGCAGCCTATGTTTAACCAGTTTGTCCTCGACAAAGCCAGACAGGTGGCAACCCTCCTCCATAAAAATACCAACCCTTGGTCAAGGCTCATTTCACTTAATAACAAGGTTAAAAATGTATAAAAACAGTACTCCATACTTCCGAAAATATCTAGGAAATCACAGTCAGGCTAGACCCCTCCTTTGCCACTGCTCCAGCCCTTTGCCTATCTACAGCCTAGCGGAGATAGCCTCATAATTTGGGAAATCTGTTCTAAAGGAAGAGGACATATTGTACCTGAATAATCAGTATAGGACTGGATTGGACAGTGTCACACTTAGTGGGACATTCACTAAGATTCGTAGTTGCGCCAGGCGTAACTTTGCCTAACTTCGCCAGGGGTAGTTTCGCCAGTGCTCCGCAAATTCCCTAAAATCCGAAGTTGCGCTCAGGGGTAGCGTAAGGTTGCGAAGTTGTGCTAGCGTTGATTCGCTAAGCGAAGCGATGTTACGCTAGCGATGGTTAATTTGCATACGGCGCCAAATTCAAATTTCAATGGAGGACTATGTAGCAGCACTACAAATGCCTGGGAAACCTTCAAAACATCAAATAAAATGTTTATTTTGCCCTACACATGTGCCCACTGTATAGTTAAGTTGCCATGAGTTTTCGATCTTTTCAGCCTATCACCCATAATATAGAAAAAACGCCAGCGTTTTTTGGGACTTAGAAAAATTTTTAACTTTTTTTGAAGAAATCCCTATCTACTTTATTTCGCTTCGCCTGGTCTGAGGTGGCGAAGGAAGTCTAGCGTAAAAGGTAGCTTTCAGAAAAATGCATGCGTTAGTGAATTTGCTTAGTTACGTCCGTTGCACAAATTCGCCAGGCGTAAGTAAGGGTGCGAAGTTGCACTAGCGAAGTTACCCCAGCGTCCGTTAGTGAATTTGCGAAGTAACGAAAATGCCCAACGCTAGCGAATTGACGCTAGCGTTAGGCGCTTTGGCGCGTAGTGAATTTGCCCCTTAGTATTATACTCCAAAGAAAAGGCTGATCCACTTCCATCTGCTTTGCCTTGTGTATGGAAACACAAAAGTATGCATTGTGGCAGCAAAACTCATCCCATGTGTGCACTGATAAGTTTATTCCGTGCTCACACAAGATTTGGCCACTGGGAGTGGATATCTACACCAACGGAGAAAGAAAATATCAAGCGTGATGTTGTCCTGAGTTAATGCAGATATGAGATATATAATGTTTAGCACTTGGGACATGGGGTTTCCCATGGTTTTTTTTATATTGAAGAGAACCATGCCTTAAAGTTAGGGAATTAAAGATCATACTAAAAAGCAATACTTATGCCAACAGAATGTTAAATCACAGGTAAAAATTGAATTTCCAGAGTCTTTACACATAGAATTAATGCCACAGGTAAAGCCACAGCTTTTCATTTTCTCCAAAATCTCTTTTGTTAGGGACATATTTATAGAGCTGTGCTTAAAAATAAGTTTTTCATCACACCTTTTGCATAGTGCATCACTGAAAATAACCCCCTCATTGTACAAATGTAACTGATTAATATAGCAAAAAAAGCACTAGAGGTTACTGTTCTCCAGAATTCAATTGCTAGAATACTAAGAGACAAAAGACCCCAGTGTTCATTAACAAACACTTGCACCCTGGGAAATACAATAATATGCTCCTTGCACCAGATTAAAATTTTGCCACAAGGAGTAGACAGCAGTGTCAGAAGGGAAGGGTGAGGGAAGGTAGTGATAAAAGGGCCCCTTTGAGACCAGCCTCCTGCTGCACCCTAACTTGCACATCTGAATGTCCTGCACGTTACGGCATAGGTGGATTTTCATTAAGGCCTGGAGAGCCTTAGCCTGCCCAAACCTGTTTGCCTAAACTTACATAGCATCTGAACTCATCATGGATAGATGGTTTTGGAAAGAGTTATTGCAAGGGGTTACTGGCACAAAACACTATGGTCCATGATAGTTCCCTTGAACTATTCAGTTAGGTGTTAGCTGAACCATAAAAAAGTTTGCAGGTGTCATGCAGTCATTATGGTTTCATGGTGACCACATTCAATGTTCACACCTCTGTGAGTTTCTGCCAACACCTACCTGAATAGTTCAAGGGAACCATTGTGTTGGATATCAGTGACAGTTTCATTAAAATATGCCATTCCTTCTTGCTGGAGTGCTGAATCACAGCTTAGACCGCAGCATACATGCCTTTAATGTATTTTCACCTTCCTCTGGATCAGATAGCAGATCAATTAGGCTACTTTCACTTACGCACACATTTTGAGTTGAGTTTCTCAATCTCAACTACTATTATATTGTATTACTCTGAAACTGCAGTAAAAAAGCAGGTACTGTTTTTTTGCAACGGGACCAAAATATATGTGTATTTTATATATATATATATATATATATATATATATATATATAACAAACAAGGGAAAGTTGTGCTCACCACTAGTTTTTAAAATCATTAGGCGGGGGTGCAATGAGGGTGTGACCACAAAATACATATAGACAAATACAAGATTCCTCTGCACTCAACCCATTATCAATATATTTAAGACAGAGACATTTTGTGCATACTGCTACTGAAAAATGCCTTACCCTTTCCCACTGGTGTCTAATAAAAGGGCAGCCAAGTTTGGGAGTTTTACTTTGAAAGCAGCTAGTAAGTTGCAGGTAAAACGCATTCGTCCCTTTTATAAAATGTATAATGAAACCATAGAATTCTTAATGAATCAAATGAAAATTGAGCATAGGACTGGCCAGATATGGGATGACTTTGACGTAGTTGGCCAGCTTAAATATATTGCAATATATGGACAAACAATCCCTGTTTTGTTTAAAGGGTAAGGCATTTTTCAGTAGCAGTATGCACAAAATGTCTCTGTCTTAAATATATTGATAATGGGTTGAGTGCAGAGGAATCTTGTATTTGTCTATATGTATTTTGTGGTCACACCCTCATTGCACCCCCGCCTAATGATTTTAAAAACTAGTGGTGAGCACAACTTTCCCTTGTTTGTTATAGTTCTACAAGAGCAGTGACCAGCTCCATGTTGTAGCTCCCACCCCCTCCAACTATAGTCAGGTGATCCCACTGGTGTCTAATAAAAGGGCAGCCAAGTTTGGGAGTTTTACTTTGAAAGCAGCTAGTAAGTTGCAGGTAAAACGCATTCGTCCCTTTTATAAAATGTATAATGAAACCATAGAATTCTTAATGAATCAAATGAAAATTGAGCATAGGACTGGCCAGATATGGGATGACTTTGACGTAGTTGGCCAGCTTAAATATATTGCAATATATGGACAAACAATCCCTGTTTTGTTTAAAGGGTAAGGCATTTTCCAGTAGCAGTATGCACAAAATGTCTCTGTCTTAAATATATTGATAATGGGTTGAGTGCAGAGGAATCTTGTATTTGTCTATATGTATTTTGTGGTCACACCCTCATTGCACCCCCGCCTAATGATTTTAAAAACTAGTGGTGAGCACAACTTTCCCTTGTTTGTTATAGTTCTACAAGAGCAGTGACCAGCTCCATGTTGTAGCTCCCACCCCCTCCAACTATAGTCAGGTGATCCCACTGGTGTCTAATAAAAGGGCAGCCAAGTTTGGGAGTTTTACTTTGAAAGCAGCTAGTAAGTTGCAGGTAAAACGCATTCGTCCCTTTTATAAAATGTATAATGAAACCATAGAATTCTTAATGAATCAAATGAAAATTGAGCATAGGACTGGCCAGATATGGGATGACTTTGACGTAGTTGGCCAGCTTAAATATATTGCAATATATGGACAAACAATCCCTGTTTTGTTTAAAGGGTAAGGCATTTTTCAGTAGCAGTATGCACAAAATGTCTCTGTCTTAAATATATTGATAATGGGTTGAGTGCAGAGGAATCTTGTATTTGTCTATATATATATATATATATATATATATATATATATATATATATATATATATATATATATATAAAAACATACCCCTTGTGTTTTATGAGAAAGTATAATAATAAACATAGTTTAATGTTAAACAACCCAATAATTAGCCCCAATTTCCAGTAATGTGGCTGAACTGACCTTTTATAAGAAATGAACTTTTAATGAGAGAGTGCTATGAATATTATTTTCAAAATAGTCTGGACTTCGTCCATGACAAATGGAAAATGACTTAGTACTTAACAATGCAGCCTGTGGACCCATCAGTTAGTGGCTCTTCAGTCAGACCATGTATGGGACAGATTTCAGATTGTTTTGCAATTTTAGACAAAAATCCACCCTATGTGCTTAGACAGGTGAATTACAACTTTTGCCAATGCTTATAATATGGGACTGAATCAGATGTTTCTCCGGCAGTGGTAAAACTGTTGACGAAACATTAGACTTAGTCTTACAAAACGCAGCCCAGTAAAAAATGTCAGTCTCTTAGATTATTTCTTGCCGACCCCTTCACAGTCTCTCAACTGTATATGAATCCAAAATCGAATATATATAAACCCCCAAAGAGGGAATACGTATAAGAAGCGATCAGCGCCTGTGGCAACAGAAATAGAAAACAAACATAGCGCAATACGTTTGCAATATAAAATATCACCCCGTGCATGCACTGGATGTTAAGTGGATGTGTTTTCCCCTTCTCCTTCGGGTGGCTATTAATAAGTAAAAGTGGCAATACAGGTGAACAGAGGGGCGGAAGAGTGCTTTTCCTGTGAAAATGGGATATGTTCCAGGGATGCAGATGCCTCCACCTTCTATATAAAATGCCTACTTACAAACCACTGCCGTGGTATGATGCGTTTAACATGAAGCTCTCTCAGGTTTCTCCTCCAGCGTTCAACTCCTTCCAAGTTCCCAAAGTAGGGATACAAACCGATGATAGTGTAACACCGTTTATTTAAAACATAATTAAAAGCAATTAAAATTCACACTCACATTTCCCTTGCGGGTTTTTGCGCATTGAGTCCATAAAACAGTTTTTCTGGGGTCCCCAGGGGCAGTCCTGCCAGCTCGCTCCAAAATTCTTGTCTGCTCACTCCAGGTGCCTTGGTCTAGGTTGTTGTGTCCCCCAAACTATGCCTAACGCGTTTCGCTGGGTGTTACCAGCTTCCTCATAGGCGTCTCTACCTCCCAGCGAAACGCGTTAGGCATAGTTTGGGGGACACAACAACCTAGACCAAGGCACCTGGAGTGAGCAGACAAGAATTTTGGAGCGAGCTGGCAGGACGGCCCCTGGGGACCCCAGAAAAACTGTTTTTTGGACTCAATGCGCAAAAACCCGCAAGGGAAATGTGAGTGTGAATTTTAATTGCTTTTAATTATGTTTTAAATAAACGGTGTAACACTATCATCGGTTTGTATTCCTACTTTGGGAACTTGGAAGGAGTTGAACGCTGGAGGAGAAACCTGAGAGAGCTTCATGTTAAACGCATCATACCACGGCAGTGGTTTGTAAGTAGGCATTTTATATAGAAGGTGGAGGCATCTGCATCCCTGGAACATATCCCATTTTCACAGGAAAAGCACTCTTCCGCCCCTCTGTTCACCTGTATTGCCACTTTTACTTATTAATAGCCACCCGAAGGAGAAGGGGAAAACACATCCACTTAACATCCAGTGCATGCACGGGGTGATATTTTATATTGCAAACGTATTGCGCTATGTTTGTTTTCTATTTCTGTTGCCACAGGCGCTGATCGCTTCTTATACGTATTCCCTCTTTGGGGGTTTATATATATTCGATATTAGACTTAGTCTACCCAAATAAAAATATCACCCACCACCTATGACGGATAAGTGGGGGAACTTGCAAATCCTGCATTTATGTAGCTTCTGTCAAAGAGCCCACTTACGGTAGGTCGTAAAAATGCCCCTACTCCAGAAGATCAGTCTGACGCTGGGTATAAGGAACTTTATATCATCATAGTATAAAAACTAGACAAAATAAATAAGAATGCATTTTTGTGTGCCCCTTTAAAGTTGTCCCAGGTTTACACATCCCCACTGCGCTCTTAGTTAACTCTACTAAGCCATTTACAAACACTTTTGTAAAAGGCTATGTAAATATTGGTTATATTATTGGTTATAATCTATTCTTGATTAATCTTTAAAAAGCCTAACTTGGTGAATATCATGGGCGAATAACAATCTTCACATCTAAAACTTTCTAACTTCCTTCTAAGTCAAAGGAGGAAACAGTCAGGGCATTTCTCAACCAGAAAATCTGATATAGGTGACATTAACCCAATATCATTATACTCTATATTTTAGGCAAGGAGTTTCACATCAGAAACCTGGAATGCTTTAACGATTACGACAGTGAATTGATGTGTTCTTGGGAAGTGGCAAATTCCAGCAGTAACTGCAGTGCTGATTTTCAGCTGAAGTATGAAACACAGTCCGTACAGTGAGTACTAAATATTATTAAATACTGCAAGTGGAACCATTGTGAGAAAGTTGCTGGCTTTCTCTTTGTTTTCTCCATTCCTTTTATGGGCTGTGGCACATGGGGGGACTTGCTCACATATAGTCTCTCTCTAAATGTTATACTGAAATGAGCACACAGAAAGTGAATATACTACCTTATAGGCTTTTACATACATTTTTTCTAGAGCATTAAAGGAAAACCATACCCAAAACAATGTAGGTATAAAAATATATAACATAAAACATTTCATATGTAAAACCCTGCTTTATGTAAATAAACCATTTTCATAAAAATATATTTTTATAGCAGTATGTGCCATCGGGCAATCCTAGTTCAGTCTTTTACTTCCACACTTTTTCCTGTTACAGTTAGAGCTGCAGTATTTCTGGTTTTCATTCTGGGGTGTAGTTCTGGGGTGTAGTTTTCCTTTAATGAATAAAGAGTTAAACAAACACATAATATATTCATTAGCTGGTCAGAGGCCGTTCCGCATATAATTTACAGTCTTCTATTTTTATGTAATGAAGCACATGCAGTATTGTATTGATTAGTATGTTCATCTCTTTGTGATTTTATCATTTCAGACAGAATGTCTGCATCCCACAAAACAGGCAGCATGGTGGCGCTGTGGTGCCCAATCAGTGCGTCTGCACGATGTCTGGTTTTTACATTGTAGCACTTACGAATTTTATCATAAACCTGGAATCCAATGGAACATCAGTGCAAAGAGGGGTATTCCCTGCACTGGATACAGGTAATTTTTTTCATGTTTCACTCAGTGGATCCTACATACCAGTGGAGGAACTACTGGGGGTGCAGGGGGTGCGACTGCACCAGTGACCACAGCCCCTGGGGGCCCGCCGGCGGTCTTGCGCGAGCAAAATCACTTTTGGAATGGGAGAGGGGAGGGAGGGGGAGGAGGGGGGAGGGAGGGGGAGGAGGGGGGAGGGAGGGGGGGGAAGGAGAGGAGGGAGGGCCCTTTAGCGTGGCCTGCACCTCGGACCTCATAGGGGAGGTAGAGGGGGAGCTCAGTTGCACAGCCTGCACCCGGACCTTGCTGGGGTAGTTACGTTACTGCTACATACAGCAGGGGCACGAAGTGTGCAGAGCACACGTAGAAATGTCAGATAAATAGTAAAGCTGAGTTCATTTATATTTGCCTCAATGGATATATTTTCTATTGTCTTCTACAGTGTACTTGGGTATTTTACACGTTAGTAAAGAAATATTATTACAAAGACACTTTATGTAGCTTTGTAGATTCTGCAGTAGTAGCATGTCTTGTATAAGAATGACATGAAACCGACTATATAATCCAAAAGGATCTGCCAAATGGTCCTTGAAGTTGTTTCTTAATCAATTAAAATGCAATCTAAATAATGAGGAAGAAGAACATAGTTTATCAATATATACCAGTTTCCCTATAACTGGCTCATTTGTGCCCCCTAGCTCACCAAAGTAGGCATTTCGAAGCAGATGAGAAAGAATCAGTTGGGCTGGACCTTGATAACTTCGAAAATTGTTACTGGTGCACAGGTTTCTTCACGCAAATTCATTTTGGGTGGGGTCACAAAAGCTGAAATATGTATGACAAAATGGAACTAATATCTGATTCCAGTATAAGGGCTATGACACAATGAGCATTTTATCCCACGACATCTTTCTGCCAGTGATGAAAAGCCTAAAACCATCCATTCACTATTACTCCTTGGTCTGTAACACAGTGGACATATAGGATTAAATATTTTACCACTTAAGTACAAATCCCCCAAGGAAAAGTTTAGGGGAATGGAGGAAATTGCATTGGGTGCATTGAGTTTTTAAGGGGGAACCAGTATGTGCCCAAATACAATTTCTGTATCAGGGCCATGGGCCTTTATATACTCAAAGTATCCTATAATATTAGCTTAACATGGTTCTCTTAGGGTGAGGGCACAGGGACAGATCCGGGGAGATTAGCCCTGGTGACAAATCGCCTCTTCTTCGGGATGACAATCTCCCTGAACTGCCTTCCCCTTCCTTCCTGCCAGCTATAATGAAAAATCACCAGTGGGATGGCACTCGCGGCCCTTCGTTTTCCGAAGTTGCCTCACGAGGAAACTTCGGGCGACTTCGGAAAACGAAGCGCCACGAGTGCCATCCTGCTGGCGATTCACATACTATCTTTCAATCTCCGTTGTTAAGATGTCAGGTCTGTACTAAGATGGTTTTCTTGTTTTATATTTGCAGCTATACCGAAAGTTCCAAGAAGCATAACAGTTACTTCTGGTAATGAAGATGATATCAATGTGACATGGGATAATGGCTATTCTGGGAGCAAAGACATATTTTTATCTACATACCTGATGTATAATATCCAAATTACCTGCAAGCAGGACCCAACACTGGTAACAATACCATTTTTGTGGGGGAGTATTTTTGATGGTGGTGGTTTTCCCTGACCCAAAAGTAAAGCAAAGAAAAATGGTGTTGGTTCACCTATAAAAATATTACCAAGGCAAATCTCTGCCATGGGTCAATAACACAAAAAATGAAAGTGGGCTAAAAGAACTTGTATCAAGTTCTACTCATCCAAATGAAACCCAATGCATATACATACATACACACACTCACACCAACCCCTCCATACCTTCACAAACTATACATACTAATATCTATATTAACTGTAGATTTTCACAAAAACCTTGGATATTATGTATGTTGAAGAAATCATCCAAACCACTCTTAAAGGCATTAACTGAATCAGCCACCAAAACAGCATCCAGCAGGGCATTCCACAACCTCACTGACCTCACTTTGAAGAACCCCCTACGTTGCTCCAAATGAAAGTTCTTTTCTTCTAGTGTCTAGTCTGAAGGGGTGGCCTCTGGTGCATTGACGTGTTCTATGGGGAAAAAGGTCTCCCATAAGAAAAAGCACCTCCATGGCATTTTGTCGCCCCAAGTTCCCAACAAAACACTCCAAATTGCCCCTCTTTCATTTCAGTGGTGATCACCGAGATCCATAGGTGCAGTTCATACAAATACGACTTCTGTTCATCCATGGACCCCTCCACCCTGTTTATGCAGTCATTTGCCACCAGTGACATATTTTTTTTAGTAAAATACTAACAGAAGGGTTTCCATTTATATATCTAGTAGATGATCTTTTTTTAAGATGAACAGACACCCTGAATCTTTATTATTCTCTTCCTTTGCCCCAATGTGATTCAATCTTTGGCTCAAGGGCCAAATAACCAGATCAGCTATACAGTATTTGTCCATCACATCAACATTTTTTAGCACCCAGCCAAATGAGCTGATCTTGGCCTTTAATTCAGTCTTTGTGACCTTGGGGTAAATTTATCAAAGAGTGAAGTTCCGCCACTAGAGTGTAATTCCGCAGCTCTCAATTCTCAATTTCTTTGGGATTTTGAAAGGCGTATTTAATAATGGGTGAAAGTGAAAGTTCACCCTTTGATAAATACGCCTATAAAAATCCCATAGAAATGAATAGAGAGTGGCGGAATTTCACTCTAGTGTCAGAACTTCACTATAAACTTCACTCTTTGATAAATATACCCCCTTGACTTTGCCAGGGCCATAAATTGACACAGGATTCACAGATCTCTGAAGGGCGGTAGGACACCAGGGCAAGGTAAAAGATGAATGACTTGCACATTTTCATAATATGCAGACTAAAAGAACTTTTCTCTTTTGTTTTCAAGTTTGAAAGCATGAACGTAACAATCAGATCTTGTAGTATCAATAAGAGATATTTTAAATCAGGATGTGACTACGAAGTAAAAGTCAGATCAAAGTTTACGTTTGGAGAGAATGGAGTTCAAAGTTTTCCCTGGAGTGATTGGAGTTCAGCTATAGAATGGCATAACGGTAAGTTGAAAATTCAAATATTTTTAAAATCTGTTCCCTTTCATCTCTGCCTTCCCCTAAATTATCTAAAGTTCTAAGCATAACTACAGTGCAGAATGATGGCAAACTCAATTAACTTAGTGGCATACACTTATGCAGATATTGGGAGACTTCTCTCCCGCAGAGCGGTAAGTAATCAGCAGCACACCAAAGGGCAACATATAAACAAAAGACAATGTTTTGGGCACTCTTGGGCCCTTTCTCAAAAATGAGAAAGGGCACAGGGGGACCTGAAATGTTGCCCATTGTTCAAATGATTATTGGATGAATAAATTTGATCCAGGGACTAGTCTGAATGTCATTTTGGAGTCAGGAAGGAATTTTTCCCCTCTGAGGCAAATTGGAGAGGCTTCAAATGGTTTGTTTTGCCTTCCTCTGGATCAACTGGCAGTTATGCAGGTTATAATAGAGTTAAAAGGTTGAACTTGATGGACGTCTGTCTTTTTTTCAACCTAACTACTATGTTCCTATGTTACTACGTAACTTATTTTGAACTACACACATTTTTGGCGTGCTGCTGGATTGCTTTCCAGAAATATAAATACAGGGGCATTTTTTCATAAATTAAAATAATTACGTTTTTACCAAAATATGAAAGTGTTTTAAAGTAATAAAAAAATAATGCAGTGTTTGCTGCCCTGGTAAAACTGGTGTGTTTGCTTCAGAAATGCTACAATAGTTTATATAAACAATCTGCTGTGTAGCCATGGGGCAGCCATTCAAACCTGAAAAAGAAGAAAGGGCACAAGATACACAACACATACCAGATACTATTTGTAGTATACAATGAGATTCTTTAGTACTTATCTGTTATCTACTGTGTATCCTGTGCTTGAATGGCTGCCCCCATGGCTACACAGCAACTTGTTTATATAAACTATAGTAGTGTTTCTGAAGCAAACACAACAGTTTTACCAGCGCAAGGTAACAGTACAATATATTGTCATTCCTTTAAATCACTTTAATTACTGTTCCTTTAATCTTTTTGTAATCATGCTTGTGGTCGAGAAAAAGATAATCTAAAAGAAAAACTGTGATCAAGTTTAACGGCTTTTTCCACTGATTACTTGATTAGGTTTTGTTTTTTAAACTTGATTCGAATTTTTATAAATTGGCTAAGGAACAGATTTATCAACATTTGAATCTGAGTTTTTATTGCAATTCAAGCCTTTTTTTGCAAATTTGAATTTGAGGTTCCAAAATCCAATTTTTTTTTGATTTATTAAGTGAAAAAGAAACTTAAAATATTGAATAAAAAATTAGCAATGTTTAAGAAATCAGTGGGAGCTGCATTTTCAAAGTTGATACTATTTCTTAATTCAAGTTTCTAAGAGCAATTTGAAATTCTGCAAGCTCAGTAAAATTGAGCCTTTTTTTGTTTTTTTAACATATTTTAGTTTTTTCTTAAACTAGAGCAACAACAAATTTTAATGTTGAAAAATCTGTTTCCATCCAGGTAAAAAACATAATCACCCTCAAGGGACTACGGCAAGTTGCCTGTTCCTCAAGATAAATTCTACTTCATATACATGCAGAGAATTTCACCCTTTTATCATTAGTTCTATTCTTTTTTGCTGGTTATATACTGTATAGGTGAATGATGAATATGGAATGTATGAGGATTTAAGGCAGCCGCATCTGTTTGTTCCGACTTCCCTCGATCCGACTGCCTGTGTTGCCTCCATTCTGATCCGATTGTTGGACCCCAGGGCCCAGTATCGCCCACCTCAATGTGGGCATATCAGGGAGAGATCCGCTTGTTTGGCCTACGAACGGATCTCCCTGTATATGGGCCACCTTTAGTCATCAATATAATAATGTCCTCTGTGCTTGCAGAGATTTTATCACTACTGTACTGTAAATGTAATTGCACAATATCAGTTTACAAGATCGATTTATGTTGTCTCCTACAGATTACAGTCCTAGTTTTGACTACATCCCGAGTATCGTCATTCCAGTCTGTTGCTTCCTTCTTTTCTTGCTAATATTACTGTGCTATTGCATTATTAACATGTAAGTACTAGGAACATCACAGACATTGTAGATGAAAGATTTATGACTTGACGGGGACTTTAAGAGACATGATTTAAAGTAATTGTAACGGCACTGATATGCATTCTTGGTATTTGACAAGATATAAGACCTGATAGGGGTCTCACTAAAAGACAATATCCACCCCAGCATTTTTTTTGTAATGGATTAAACCAAACCACATATACTTATTTCTGTACACATAAAAGTTGTTTTTTCCACCACACAGAAATGTTCGGGCCTGGCCATGTCAATTATTATTGACAATTAAGGAAATATGATACTGGTATGGGACCTGCTATCCAGAATGCTCGGAACCTGGGGCTTTCCAGATAATGGATCCGTAATTTGGATCACCATACCCTAAATCTACTATAAAATCATGTAAATATTAAATAAACCCAATAGGCTGGATTGGCTTCCAATAAGGATTAATTATATCGTAGTTTGGATCAAGTACAAGGTACTGTTTTATTATTACAGAGAAAAAGGAAATCCTTTTTAAAAAGTTGGATTATCTGGATAAAAGGGAGTCTAGAGGAGACAGCCTTTCCATAATTTGAAGCTTTCTGGATAAAGGGTTTGCAGATAACAGATCCCCTACCTGTATAATAAGGCATGTGTTCAGCAGTAATGACAGGTGGATTTTCAATATGTCAATGGCCAGAACCAGGCATTTTTGGCTGTGAAAAAGACATCATATGGGCCATGAGCCAAAGAGTTGTGTTTTATACAGAAATACATCACAGTGCTATAAAAGGGCAATTGTGGCCTAAAAGCAGCAGTCCAAACATAGTACAGGCAGTGGAAAACCATAGCTGTCACATTAAAGGGATACTGTCATGGGGAAAAAAAAAAATTCAAAATGAATCAGTTAATAGTGCTGCTCCAGCAGAATTCTGCACTGAAATCCATTTCTCAAAAGAGCAAACAGATTTTTTTATATTCAATTTTGAAATCTGACATGGGGCTAGACATATTGTCAATTTCCCAGCTGCCCCAAGTCATGTGACTTGTGCTCTGATGAACTTCAATCACTCTTTACTGCAGTACTGCAAGTCGGAGTGATATCATCCCCTCCCTTTCCCCCCCCCAGCAGCCAAACAAAAGAACAATGGGAAGATAACCAGATAGCAGCTCCCTAACACAAGATAACAGCTGCCTGGTAGATCTAAGAACAGCACTCAATAGTAAAAACCCATGTCCCACTGAGACACATTCAGTTACATTGAGAAGGAAAAACAGCAGCCTGCCAGAAAGCCTGCCTTGTGCAGGCACAAGTCACATGACCAGGGGCAGCTGGGAAATTGACAAAATGTCTAGACCCATGTCAGATTTCAAATTTTGTCTTTGCAACTTTATCTTGGCGACTTTTTTGTCACAGCTTATTAATGCCTTGCGAAAAAAAATGTGCTCATCACTATTACAGAGCACTTTATGGGGTGAAGGCCAACAATATCCTGAGACAGGCAAATTAAGCAGTGAATAAACAGCAAAAGGGAGGATCCCTATGTCCCTCCCCCACTCGCCCCTAATAAATACAGCTCTGCAAAACTATGGAGATGTAGTCACTCTGTTACAACATTTTCTTGAAAGTTAACATTTTTGGTCTTTTTTTGGTTTTTGTAGTTGTAAGAAAAAATGGTGGCAGAATATTCCAGATCCTGCGAAAAGCAGTTTGCACTTGATTAGAAGACACATGTCACAGGTTTGTTAATACGATTATTTATTTGATTCCATGTCTCTCGTCTGCTTGACTGTCTATCTATAATTGGCTACATACAGTGAGCTAAACTAAAAAGTGCAATCAGGGGGGCAATATTTCAGATGCTGATACATTTGACTGTGTGCTAACTAAAGAGTTGCTTTACGGCAGAGACACACAGTCAGGTTCGCGACAAATCTCCTCTTCTTGGAGCAACTTATCTCCCTGAATCTGATGGTGTGTCTCTGCCTTTACTGATAGACTAGAATGAGACAGTGGATAAGAGTTAGAGAGTCTGCAGAATTTTTTTGTAACACAAGTTATTTACGGAAGTGAGGCAGTTTGATAAGAGGAGGGTGGCTGACAGACTGATGCAATCTTCTGCCCTCTGTACCTTGATGATAGATATCTTTGTGGTTTACACAGCTATATCTGAAACCATACCATTGTTGTGCATAGCCAGTAACATGTGACACCAAACCATGAGATTGTGATACAAAAGCTTTATTTTGTACATAATAACCCCAACAAAGTTATTAAAAATGAAGATACTTAAGCAGCTAAACCCCATGGCGGAGAATGCCAGAATGACACCATAGTCCAAGCAGCCAACTTAGTGGTTAATATCTTGGCAGACATTCAATTGCAGAAAACAACTGCACCTCGTAAGCAATATTTCAATATACATGTGCTGGAACCGCCATCTCTAGGGATGCTTGTCACACCATCCTTCTATTGGGGGTTAGCTGTGATAAGTCACTAGTGACTGCAGGGGGCTCTCCCTTGGGAATCACAGCCATGGTGTCCTGCCATCAAGTGTTAAAGGAGCTCCAGCCTCGAAACTCCTCCATGCTATGTTATACAGCTAAATACAAGAGATCCTCTGAATAACCCATTATCAATATATTTAGGACATTGAGACATTTTGTGCCTTAAAGGAGAAGTAAAGCTACGGAGGCATTTTATTGCCAATAGATTAGCTGCAATTGTGCAAGCTAGAATGCTATATTTATGTTTTACCATAGCAGGTTAAAAAGCTCTAGAAGCTCTCTGTTTGTTTAGGATAGCAGCTGCAGTATTAGCTTGATGTGACTCATAGCTCTGGGCTCAGATTACAGCAGGGAGGGTAGGAGGGGGGGAAGAGGAGCCGAGGATGAGTAGAGTATAACAGTGCTTTTATTAGCAGAGTCATGCAGCCATTACACAACAACAAGCTTAAACTCTAACACTCTCAAGCTGTACAGAAAGTCCTGTGTATGCACAGTTCAAGTCCTGTGCACAGTGACACCCGCAGGCCTTTTGTATAAACACCACATATTCCCCCTATAGTAGGAAAGCATTTGGACAAATGTAATAAACAGCAATAATAAAACAGTATACATATTAAAGCAATATTATACATCCTTCACATCACATAGTCCTTGGTCCATGCAGGTAGTTTTCTTATTATCTCAGTACGCCTTATAGGTTCAATTTCTTCAGGCCTATTGCAGTTGACATCAGGAGTAGGAAAATGTCCTTCATCAAATGGAGCTTCTCCAAAGTCATATCTAACAGAAGCAAGACGACTTGCATTCCATATGCGTCTATCAGACAGTTCATATGTGTATGGTCCTCGCTGGCGTCTCACTTCAAGTGGTTTAGTAAATTTAGATTGTCCTTGTTTCAGTATTCCTGGTTTCTTAATTCTGACTAAAGATCCTGGCTGTCAGTATAAGCCTTGCATTTGGCTTGGTGACGTTTCACAATGTCAGCAGTAGATGATTTTGTAGGCACAGTATTTTGTGGAAGTTTGATATCTGCAACATGTAACTTAGTGCGCATCTGTCTGACATGTAGTAATTCAGCTGGAGATGATTGGGTTTTTGCATGGCACATTGCTATGTAGTTATGTAGGAACTCTGTTGTAAATACTTTTAAAGATTTCCCAGTAAGATTTGCTGTCTGTAGTGCTTCTTTCAGAGAATCACTCGATTTCTCCATTTGATTGTGGGTAATACACTGAAGATTTCCTATGAACAATATTCCTCTCTCTCAGAAAGGATTCAAACTCATATGAGACAAACTGTGGTCCATTGTCTGATATTAACTCCTTTGGATTACCTTCTCTGCTGAAGACTGTAGACAGAAATGTTTTTACTGTAGCTGATGTTATATGAGAAACAAATGCAATTTCAGGACATTTACTGTAATAGTCTATCAAGGTTATAGCAAATATACAGTCTATAGGAGCATCTGTAAAAGGACCGACAATCAATAGCAAGTTTTTCCCATGCTGAATCAGTGAATGGTACTGTATAGAATATATGCTGTCCCTCTGCTCCCAGGCAGTGAATAAGTAGAGCATGCTTTCTAGCAGCAGAAATCTCCCCTTGGTCAGCAGCAATAATGTAATTTTCCAACATACGGATCCAAGCAGTAAAAGGTATAGTAGGCTCACCAGGGTTTGGAAGAAAGGCTGCTGCAGAGGTGGAAGAGACATCCTGTCGCCGATTATTATGTTTGGTAGCCGAGCACGAGTAGAGTATAACAGTGCTTTTATTAGCAGGCTCTCATGCAGCCATTACACAACAGTAAGCTTAAACTCTAACACTCTCCAGCTGTACAGAAAGTCCTGTGTATGCACAGTACAAGTCCTGTGCACAGTGACACCCGCAGGCCAGTTGTATAAACATCTAGCAATTACAGATTATCTCTGCTCTTACTGCAAGAATCATACTGCTGTCTTATCTTTAAAAAGGGGCACTAAAGAAAAAACATTTATTTAGAATTTTTTTTCCTTTTGTAGGAAACAGCAGTTAAATCTGATGAGAATGCTAATATTTATCCACCATCCAATAAACAGGAAAATGCAAAGAGAATTTGGTAAGTACCAACTCTCTGTGCATACAGTGCTACATCCTCTCTCCCAATATTCTGGATTTCCAAGCCATGTTGACTGTGTACAACTGTCAGTTAGTGTCCACTTAATCACATAAAGTACTCTCTTGTATGAAAATAAGCATTGACGCAAAGGCTGAAAGTCTAAGTTTGCTTATTTTAAACATCCCTAGTAAAACCTGACCTTAAGTATGGAGTGCAGTTTTGGGTTCTTTGTCCATAGTACGAGAGGTCACCCCTTTAGACATGACAAAGGAACATGGTTCTTCTGGGTGAGGACAGTGAGGTCTCTGTGGGATGGCCTGCCAGGAAATGTTGCGATGGCAGATCCTCTTGATGCTTTAACTTCTTGGACAGGCAACATTACAGTAATCTGTAGGGTGAGCTGTATGGTATACCCTTCATATATTAAACATGCATTAACAACACATTGAAGCAGAACTAAAGCTTAACTAAAGAAGTACCTGTAGGTTAGAAATGTTGTACATTATGTTTTGGGCTTCTGTACCAGCCCAAGGCAACCACCGCCTTTTAGCAGTAAAGATCTGTGTCTCAAAAGAAGCCCCAGCAGCTCCCCAGTCTTAGGGACTGACTCAAAATATACAGTACACATAGAATATAAATGTCACAATATAAGGCTGATTAATAATTAATACAGATAATTACTACATGGTGGTTTAGAAACCAGTGCAACTAGCATCAGAATTGAATAATCTAATCTAATTTAATAATCATTTTATATTACAGGCCAAACTAATTTTCTGCTTGATAATTTGCAACAACCCCTAAGTTTATCTTCTCAAGAGCAGCTCAGAGCCCACTGAGCATGTGAGTGTTGCAGACACTTTCAAAGATGGTGAACCCCTATGACAAATTTGAAGTCCTGGGTTATTGCTGCTATTGACAAGCTGAAACTTTACACTGGTGCAATAAATTCAATAAATAAAATATGGCATTTTTAACCATATTAGTTTTTAGGGTTTAGTTCTCCTTTAAACAGACTAAAGACTTTTTTTCTATTCTACAGAATTGGATTAAATCCAATTTACAGGTCATTTCCAACACGTATTTGTTTAACTATAACAAACAAGGGAAAGTTGTGCTCACCACTAATTTTTAAAAACATTAGGCGGGGGGGTGCAATGAGGCTGTGACCACAGAATACTTATAGACAAATACAAGAGTCCTCTGCACTCAACCCATTATCAATATATTTAAGACAGAGACATTTTGTGCATACTGCTACTGAAAAATGCCTTACCCTTTAAACAAAACAAGGATTGTTTGTCCATATATTGCAATATATTTAAGCTGGCCAACTACGTCAAAGTCAGTTTTACGCTCAATTTTCATTCAATTTGATTCATTAAGAATTCTATTGCTTCATTATGCATTTTACAAAGGGACTAAGTTTTACCTGCAACTTACTTGCTGCTTTCAAAGTAAAACTCCCAAACTTAGCTGCCCTTTTATTAGACACCAGTGGGGTCACCTGACTATAGCTGGGAAGGGTGGGAGCTACAACAAGGAGCTGGTCACTGCTGTTTAACTATAACAAACAGGGGAAAGTTGTGCTCACCACTAATTTTTAAAAACATTAGGCAGGGGTGCAATGAGGCTGTGACCACAAAATACTTATAGACAAATTAGTTAAATGACATCTGGAATTTCTGTAATAATGGTTGCAATTTAATTTATTTTAAAATACATTTTATCCCGAATAAAATTGGCTGGTGGTAACTACAGAACTTGTGAGCTGTAATATAGAGTTTATATTTTATTAGCATCTTCCCTTCTCCTATTGCTATACCACAATGTTTTATAGTTTAGGATCAATGTATTCCACAAAATATTAGGGAAGGGTACAAACCACTTGCAAACAATGCAACAAACTTTGACAAGAACGGCCAATCAGCTATTGATTCATAGAACCCTCTCTCAGTCTTTGTGCCATCTCTACTGTAACTTGCAGCAATATAATTTTTCATTTAGAATGACTTAATTTAGAATAACTTATCCTAAAATGTCCAGTATGAGTATATGGAAAGTAACTTTATTTTCTAGGGTAAATTAAAATGCTGGAATTTTAACTTCTCTTTCGCTGACCATTCACACACATACAAAGTTCCTGAGACTCCGAGTGATGATCAATTGGATATTAATTAAATGTGGTGACATACATGGATGACCAAATTATGGTGATCCAACCAACTGGTCTATGACATGATTAGTTCAGCCACAAATGAGAAATGTAGGCCCCTCTAGTTTCAATACAAATGTAATTTCTAATCACTGGTCATTCTAGTTTTTGGTTTTATCCAAGAGTTCATCTGTCATTATGTCATCTGACAGGTGCATGAATGACTACACCATTTGATCACAAATTGAATGAAGTGAAAGATACTTCTGATGAAAAGACTTGTTTTCCTTCTCAGTAAACTACATCTGATGCAGGAATTTTGTCAAGAAAATACTGCGAAAAATAATTATTTTTCCCTTCTTACTTTCTTTTCACAGTACCAACTGGTTTAATAAGTTGTTCTTCAAAAATCATCATAAAAAACATTTAAGCCAGGACTGCACCTCTAAACGCTATGAACACATCTGTAGAACAGAAGGTACAGAGTATTCAGTCCTTGTTCCCGAGGTTTCAGTTGTTGATACTGCAACTGTGGAAAGCCACCTGCCAGAGAGTCGAAAGAACTCTGTATATGAAACAAAAGATATTATAGAAGACAAAGATGAAAAACAACCTTTTTTTGACCCATCTATTGACCAAATGTTTCAAGACATCATTGACGATAGCCCTTTTAAAGCTCATGGATTGAGCACAACAAGAGATACCTTAAAAAACTCAAACAATAACATTTTACCGGTTTTTGCTTTCTTTGAGGACCATCCAGCACCCTTGGAAGTTATACAAGAGTCTCCAGATAGAAGCTACCCTTGTGACAATTCTGAAACAGATCTTCCAACTAAATCAGACCATTGCCTATTTTCAGGTATGGACCATTGCTCTGCTGATCAGCAGGACTCATTGTGCTTTGTACCTCAAGAGTCTCTATACCAGGCGTCAGAGACAAAACTTGACAATGGTTATGCAAACAATGGATGCCAAGCTAATACATACTGTGATTCAGGGTACAGTAGCTTTGCCAATGCTGTATCTGGCTCAGAAATGTATTCAGTATCCTCAGAATATTCCACAGATAAAGACAATGAATTATCTAATACAAGTAGTTGCTTATCAAGATCAGCCTTTGGTTCCAGTAATAGCAGTCTTCATAGTGACACTACAGATAGAAGTGTATATTACAACAGACAATCCAGGTTCTTCTTACCTGACACGAGTTGTGATACAAGTAGCATGAATGTAGAACTGACTTTAACACGAATTTCAGAAGATTATAACACATCACCCAAAGAAGAAAGAGAATTATCCTCCTCTATGAATATCTGTGCAGTATCAAACTACCAGACTTTTGCTGACGCCATTCAGCAAGATGGAACATCAGTAAATCACCCTTCTGAAACACTGGATAGTTCTGTGTTAGAATCGGCTTATAAATCATTTGAGAGCCTTTTAAACCAAAATACACCAGAGGCAGAATCAGATACTGAGAGTTGTCTTTGTGCTCTAGACATGGGAGTACAGAAAGAAGAAATGACCCAAATCACTGCTCAGAATACAGGAACAAATGAGTTTGACAACATGAAAAACACAGGTGGGCAGACAAAAATAGATTTTGCAGAAGCTCCAGCCCATGAAATTACTTTTGGCTTTCTTAATTTACTTTCGACTGAGAATTGCCTAGATAGTGGCTGCAAAGAGTCAACTGAAGATAAACAACCATTTCCCCCAAAGGATTCTTCTGATCAAACCCAGGATAATCCAATCAAAGCAGAGGATATTAAAAATGATTTCAGCTTAATTTACAAAGGCGATACCAACTGCCATTTACCATTTGCTTGGACACATGGTTTAAGTGAGCAATGGAAAGACTTGACCAACATGTATGGACCTGATTTCCCCCAAAGCTCACCAGTTGATAAGATAGACCGAATTATCAGAGGATCACATTCCAACCACACTGATCATGGAAAATCAACTGTAACAGAAACTGATATAGGAATATTTCCACACCAGCCTGCATTCAGTGACCATAATAACGCAAGTGATTCTCAGACAATGAAGTTTGCAAATATGTCATATTTTGTGCCTCTTTATAATGAGTTAAAGACAAAACGTAATGATACACAAGATGACTTGGCAACTTTATCAGACCACACACCTGAGCATCCCAAAAATCACGAAAATGACGGTTGTTCATACATGCAAATATCTTTACCAGTTGGTCTTGATTTATATTGCAGAGAAGGTTCTAGGGTCATGCTATGAAATTATTGTAATGAAAATATTTTTAATATACAACTTGAATTAACTTTGTCATACCATAAAACAATTTATTAGAAAGACACAAGCTCCATATCTTCCCAAAGAGAGTTGAATTTACAAAGATAGGTGCCAACAGTGTTCCCCAACAATTTCCTAATATTTTCCTACAATTTTTCTAATATCATATATAATCAATATATCATATAGTGGAGCTTAGAGGCACTTCTGAACTTACAAAATTGATTCAGATTTGGCACAATCAATGTAATTTGCCCAACCCTATTGTTCCGCAATTTTACTATCTGTCAGAGGCACATGTGATCAAAGAAATTATTTACAGAAGTTAAAATGCCAACATATATTTTGGATGTAGAAAGTTTTTATCTTCAAATGCACGTTAGAATTTTGCCATATATAATTTAGCTTTTACCCAAATTTAAAAACTTTGGATACTTAATACATTGTATCATTTGTTCTCCTAAATGTATGTAGGCAACAGGGATAGGAAATATTTGGTGATTTACGCATTGATGAAATACAAAGCTGAGCTGATAGTCGAGTCTAACTTGGAAATGTTTCCTTTCATGTAAAGTGATCCCTTAATTATATTTAATTATAGTTTTTCTAAGAATCTTAAATTCCTCTTACAGTTTATAAATAAAGTCTTATGTGAAATAAAGGGAAATTCCAGGAGAAACACACTACAAACTTTTTTTTAGAACACACTCCCCAGATTTCTGATGAAAATTGAAAGCAGAATTCTAGCTACTGTTCCGTATTTACTGCCTGGAGAATATTCTCAAGCAGAAGGAATCCCAATGTAATAGCGTTCCTGTTTACATACAATAGACCACAAACTGTTTGGAATAACAGATGTGTGCCTAGCTACCAGTGCATAAAAAAATTAAAAATAAGAAATAAAACAGTGTCAGTACCATTACTTTCCCCTGTCTTCAGGCTGAGCATTGCAATGGCACTTTATTATTAGTCTGGTTGTTGTATTATGGAAAATGATTATTGGTACTGATACATCACAGAGCAAGAACCACTGGTTGAGTCAGCAGTGATATAACTTGTTATAAAAAGCAGTAGAGAACATTTTTTAGGATTACACAATAGCAGCTTCCTTCCACAGCATATCAACACCAAATTCTTTGTAACCAAGTAGCTGTGTACATACTTGTATGTGTGTAAATACATATATATAGATATATAGAGATATATATATATATATATATATATATATATATATATATATCTTTAAATGGGCAGCCTTTAGGACTTGCCTCGGGTACACGGTAAGTAGGTTAGATAACGAAGAAATGACCAGCAACACCGAGATATCTTTTATATATATATATCTCAAAGCTGTGGGGATCGGCACTCACAAAATCGCAGCCTGGGTGCTGTCTTCCAAAAGGAAATTTAAAGTTGCAAAGACGAAGCCGCACTCACACGTTTCGGCTGGAACACCAGCCTTTCTCACAAGTAATTGTGCTTTTCCATATATGAAAAATGTATATCTGTAGGTTGATACTGTATATTGCATTTTCTGCTTTTGTACTTGAAATAAAACCTTGATTTGAATTTCTGAAATTAATAGTATTATAATATATTTATAATAAAGACATAACACTGTAGATTCACAGTTTCAGTTGCATATTGTTAGGAGACAATTGGGGAGGGCTCTGCGTGCAACAGCTTAATATTATTCATTTATTTATATAGATTTTCCACATTCCACATATTCCACATTGCTTTAACAAAGATTTTACATCATTGACATCAGTCCCTGCCCGAAGGCCCCTATCATATTGACACACACTTGGGCCAATTTTATCAGGAACCAATTAACCTGCCTGAATATTTGGGAGTGTAGGAGTTGAGCCAGATAAGCATGAGAAAAACATACAAGTTACTTGCAAACAGGCCCAGATTTGTGGAAAGGCCATCTAGGCCGGAGCCTAGGGGGGTGGCATGCTGCCCAACCACAGCCACATTGGTTCCAAAACACTGGGGATGCGCTGGAGATACAATAATTTTTTAAATTTCCCGTGCGACAATCCCCATTGCTCCAGTCCAGATGATGAAGATTTGCACGAATAAGGAGAGGGGACATGGGTGATGAACGGCAGTGGGCCTAGGGGCGCCCACTATGTAAATCCGGCCCTGCTTGCAAATAGTGTCCTGGCTGGGATTGAACCCAGAACCCCAGCTCCCGATTTATGGGAAGTTTATCCATTTTACTCAAATAATGTTTAAAAATGATTTCCTTTTTCTCTGTAATGATAATAAAACAGTATCTTGTACCTGATCTCAACTAAGATATATTTAATCACTGGTGAAGACAATGATATTAAGGTAGGAGATCCAAATCACAGAAAGTCCCCTTATTGGAAAGCCCCAGGTCCAGAGCATTCTCCCATACCTGGGCCTATTGAAGTGTCTGCCATAGGCAGAGAGACATTTCAACAGAAAAAGTGACAGTCAGTTAAAAGCATATTGACTGTGATGGTTCTCTCTGTACCATAGGCCTAAATACCCAATATGGAATGTTGTTTGAGTATGTGGATATCTCTGTACTACACCTATATTAAAGCCATTAAAGAGATTCTGTCACGATTTTTATGGTTTTGTTTTTATTTCTAATTACACTGTTTTCATTGAAAATAATTCACTCTACCATGTAAAATTCCATTCCTAACCTAAAAAGTGTATTTTGTTTAGTTGTAATATTGATGTGTAGGCAGCCATCTCAGGTCATCCTAGTCATGTGCTTTCAGAAAGATCCAGTGGTACAATATGGAACTGCTTTCTGACAGGCTGTTGTTTCTTCTAGTCAATGTAACTGAAGGAGTCTCAGCGGGACATGGATTTTTACTATCGACTGCTGTTCTTATATCTACCAGGCCGCTGTTATCTGGTTACCTTCCCATTGTTCGGCTGATGGGCTGCTGGGGGGGAAAGGGAGGGGGTGATATCACTCCAACTTGCAGTAAAGTGTGACTGAAGTTTATCAGAGCACAAGTCACATGACTGGGGCAGTGTCAGAGTGGGATGCCAGGGGCCCACCAGAAAACCTTAGGAGGAGCCTCTTTCCAAACTATTATACAGTAGCTTCTCTCCTCACTCAACCTCTTTATTCTCCTAGTCTCTTTTCTCTACATACCCTACTCTATTCTTCCATTATTAAGCCTCTCTGTTCTTATAAAGAAATACGGAATAACCATGAAATAGGCCAAATGTTTAGAAGCATGAGGCCCACTGACACCTGGGCCCACCGGGAGTTTTCCTGGTATGCCGGTGGGCCAGTCCGACACTGGACTGGGGACACCTGGGAAACTGACAATATGTCTAGCCTCATGTCAGATTCCAAATTAAATATTAAAAAATCTTTTAACTCTTTTGAGAAATGGATTTCAGTGTAGAATTCTGCTGGAGCAGCACTATTAACTGATGCGTTTTGGGGAAAAAAACATTTTTTTCCCATGATAGTATCCCTTTAAGATTTATTTATTGTCAAGTGCTTTTGAAAGACAGATTTCAGTGCAGAATTCTGCTGGAGCAACAATATTAACTGATGTATTTTGAAAAAAACTTTCCCCATGACAGTATCCCTTTAAGCCCAACCCACCCTGACTCGCACACCATACAGATGGATACATGGCTTTGGTACCTGAGCTCATGATAGCGTGTACCAGCCCTTGCCAGCCAACAATTAAAATTGAGGGAAAGTGCAATGATAGCCTATGGGGAGTTGATTGTGGTCTTTTAACACTTCATAATTAGTCAAACTTCAAACACATAACTTAAAGCTGCCCAAACAGCCCAATGTGTCACTTCCCTAATGACAATGAACAAATGCACAAACCTACATGTAAATAATACAAGACAAGTGTGAAGATACTGTATGTGTTTCACTGAGTGATACTTTAGGAAAACCACATTTGTATACTGCAGCAGTGCTTGCAAGAGTCGTGTTACTATGATCGGTAGAAGGTGATAAACTGTTGATAAGTGTTCCAAAAGAAAATGAGTAATTTCTTGATCAACTGACACAAACCAACAACAGATTAGCAACCATGCACTGAATCAGAGAGTTCCCTCCCTCTTGACTTAACTCCGTGCCGATAAAAAAACTTTTCTTGGGTCTCTCATTTTTGTTAAATGCCATAGGAGAAATACAAAAATAATCATAATTACTTTTCTTGTTGCTCTGGAAGAGAATGAATTCACAGAATAAACGATGTCTAAAAAGAGAAAAACAGTGACCATGGTAAGGGATCCATTATTCAGAAAGCTCAGAATTCTGGGAAGTCCATAGACCAAATAATTTAAATGTTTAAAAATGATTTCTTTTTTCTCTGTAATAACAAATCAGTACCTTGTACATAATCCCAACTAAGATATAATGAATGCTTTTTGGAGGCAAAGCAATCCTCTTGGGTTTACTTCATGTTTATTATTTTAGTAGACTTAGGGGCGAGTGAAGGAATAGAGGAAAAAAACTTCGAATTTCGAATGGTTTTTTTTTTGGCTACTTCGACCATCGAATGGGCTAATTCGACCTTCGACTACGACTTCGAATCGAATGATTCGAACTAAAAATCGTTCGACTATTCGACCATTCGATAGTCGAAGTACTGTCTCTTTAAGAAAAAACTTCGACCCCCTAGTTCTCCACCTAAAAGCTACCGAAGTCAATGTTAACCTATGGGGAAGGTCCCCATAGGCTTTGCTAGCTTTTTTTGGTCGAACAAAAATCGTTCGATCGATGGATTAAAATCCCTTGAATCGAACTCAATCCTTCGACTTCGAATATCGAATTTAACTTCGACAGTCGAATATCGAGGGTTAATTAACCCTCGATATTCGGCCTTAAGTAAATTTGGCCCTTAAGGTATGGTGATCCAGATTATGAAAGACTACTTATACGAAAAAACCCATGTCCTGAACTTTCTGGATAACAGAACCCATACTTCGATATGTTGGGTCCAACTGCTCCTGCCCTTGTCTGTTGATCAGGGCAGCTCATCTGAACCTTTTATCTATTTCTGTAAGCTCAGACCATGCCTTAATATGTTCAGATTCATCTGATTAATGGTAGTTCTATCAAATATTTCATGGATGCTGTTGGTAACCAACCTCTTAATAAGGTTAGTGCCTGAATTTTTGTATTTCACTGAAATAGAAAGGAACACTTGGGCTTAGCATGAAAAGATTGAGATGAAAGGCACGTGGTATCTCACAGTCTTCTCATGAACACTTTTCTTGACTGTAAAGGGGAACTATTACAAAAATGAAAATTTAATATAACCTTCATCATACTGGAATAAGAAACTTTCTAAATACAATCAATTAAATATTCTGCATCATTTCTGAAATAATCAGGTTTATCTCAGTATCCTTCTCTCAGCATCTGTGTCTCTTCATTCTGTCTTCATGCAGCAGTTGGGTGTCAGATATTTATTGACAGTTATATCCAATATATATCTTATAGAGGGGCTTCCTTTCCTAGCAGATGAATTAGAGCTCACTCAAATGACTGATTCCAGTACAAACAAAATCTCACAAAATAACTGCCTTTTGCACAAATTCTGCATGTAGAGAGACAGAATTTCTGGTGATTTTAATACAGTGAGCTCTAATACATCTTCTAGGCAAAAGGAGCCCCCTATAAGATATATTGGATCTAACTATCAATGAATATCTGACACACAACTCCTGGATGAAGACAGAATGAAGAGAAACAGATCCTGAGAGAGGAATAGGGAACAACTTGATTATTTCAGAAACAGTACAGAATTTTTAATTAATTATATTTAGAAAGTGTCTTATTTCAGTATGCTGAAGTTTATATTACATTTTTATTTCCGCGATAGTTCTCCTTTAATTAGAACGAATTATTTGATATACTGATCTATTTTACAGGCATTGCTTATTAATCACACTCTCATTTTTCTAGTTCTGTGGTTTGCCGTTCTGGACTCCTAATCTCCATTCTGACTGCCCCTAGTCATAGTCATGGTGCTGATCTGGTCATACTATTAACCAAAACATGTAATGCAAGACAATTCACCAGTGGGAATATTATTTACCATCATTTTGGCTTCATAATATTACTCTGTTATCAAACACTAAAAGGGAGGGTATACTGTCGTTTATCTGATCTGTGATAGATTAATGTTCAGTTCCAAATGCTGGTACAAGGAACATGAAGCTTTACACAGATCTCAATTGAGGACTATTTTGCATTTTAATTAGGCGGCTCCCCCTGGAGAGTTGTGGATAGGTTCTATTGTGCAATGCTGCTTTAAGATTAAAACCCTGGTGTTGCTGGACTACAGCTCCCAGCATTCTTTAACTGTTAATAAGATGTATGCTGAGATTAATTCTCCAATAACAGCAAACAGTGCTTTCACATCGGTGGCACTTTAATCTTTTAGCTAAATTAGTAACGCAAACAGCTATTCCTGCTCCTAGAATTATGAATTCATGGTAACCCTGAAGTGCCTAAATTACACCGATCAGAGAAAGAGGTAGCGAGATGCAGGGGGCTGGGCAGCTGTTATGTTTAATCACAAGAGGAAACACGTGGACAATATAGATGAACAAGTGTTTGGAAAATATATACAGTCAAGAGCAGAGAGAAAAAGCCTCAGTAGTTACCCGTCTACTTCTGTGCTACAAGGCAGCAGCTTGGCCAAGGGCACCGTGTAAGGATTTCAAGTAAGTAAAGTTCTTTTGTCAAGAGACACTATAAGAAAGCTTTGTGGGCTTGGGACTGTTCTTTGAATGCAGAAGTTTAGGGACCATTTACAGTATTTCTGTTTCTGATTTACTGAGATACACAGAGATAAATTGATTATTATCTTACATTTCTAGACAAATAATACACATGAAACAGACTAACTTCATGCAGTTTGCAGGTACCACATTTAAACGATGAGAGATGTCATGGTATATTTTTGCATCTGGTGCATCCATAGATAGACAGACAGAAAGCTAACTCAATAGATGATAGATAGATAGATAGATAGATAGATAGATAGATAGATAGATAGATGACAGATAGATAGATGATCGATAGATAGATAGATAGATAGATAGATAGATAGATAGATAGAATGACAGGAAGACAGTTTGATGATGATGATGATGATGAAGAAGAAGAAGAAGAAGATAGCTAGATAGATTAGCTAGATAGATTAATAAATATAGACAGATAACTAAATGATAGATATATGATAGAGAGACTTTTTTTTAAAATTTAGTGCCATGTGTAATACACAGTAGATGAGGGTGGGAAATAGATGAGAGTAGATGAGGGTTCTTTTTGATTTTTCTGCTGCAAGAAAGAATGGAATGACTGGCTTATTGTCAAAGAAATATCAATAATTGTTTTATTGTAATTAGGACATACAAATGAATAAGTAGTGGTTGGGGGACTACCACTGACTACATGGAGTCTCCAGGTATCCTCTGTACAGGGATATTTAGCAAATTGCCCCTTGAGGCTAAAAGACAAATCATCAACTGGAACAAAATGGTTGAGTGTGCAAAAAGTGCATAATGTGCACAATAGCCTCCTGGCTCCCTTCTTCAAGTGCAAAGCATGCAAGTTTTTCAATCAAGAGAAAGAAGTGTGGACCCCCCCCCCAAATGTTATGCAGGTCATGCACACTAATATGATAAATCAGATTTGATAAAGGAAGATAACCATGAATAGAGATTCAAGTACTTTCCACTACTCTTCTGAAATACACAGTGTACTGGTCTGTATAGGTCGATAGCCCCTAAAATAAAATTATGGAATCTCTTTACAGATTACAAAACAAACGAGGCCACTGCATTCAGAGCAGCACAGTGTAGGGACTTTATGGTGGAGACGTGGAGTATTATTGACCAAAAGCATCTTCCAAAGGAAATCATTTTTAAAAAGGTGGATTATTTGAGATTATATGAGAGACGGCCTTTTCATAATGTGTAGCAACAAAACCTGGGTGCTAGTACAAAAAAAAATACAACGGACCAAGGACAGCATTCCTAGGATTTAAAGAATTGGCAAACAAAAAAATATAAATGCACAAAAAAATGGTTTATTATTTAAAAAAAAACACAGGTATGGGATCTGATATCCATAAAGTTAAAGAATTATGGAACGGTCGTCTCTCATGGACTTCATTTCATCCAAATAATCAACAAAAAGTTATTTCCTTTTTCTTTGTAATAATAAAACAGTACCTTGTACTTGAACCAAACTAAGATATAATTAATCCTTATTGGAAGCAAAACCAGCCTATTGGGTTTATTTAATGTTTGCATGATTTTCTAAATTACAGAAAGATCCATTATCCAGAATAACTAAAATATAATTAATCCTTATTGGAAGCAAAACCAGCCTATTGGGTTTATTTAATGTTTACATGATTTTCTAAATTACAGAAAGATCCATTATCCAGAAAACCCCAGGTCCCGAGCATTCTGGATAACAGGTTACATGCTTGTGTATATATATATATATATATATATATATATATATATAAACAGATTTATATCTAAGTATATATATATATATATATATATATATATATATATATATATATATATATATATATATATATATATATATATATATATATATATATATATATATATATATAATCTGTGTTAAGCGACCACACTCTGAAGACCGGACTTTGCTTAATCTTTGTGGGTGCTCGGTCCAAAAATTCATATAGAGATTTATTTGCAAAAACCCGCACACCAAAGTTATTTTCTTCAAAATTAGTGATTTTATTTAGTACCGTACATAAATTTATATACTAAATAAAATCACTAATTTTGAAGAAAACAACTTTGGTGTGCGGGTCTCTATATGAATTTTTGGACCGAGCACCCACAAGCAAGCAAATCTATATATATATATATATATATATATATATATATATATATATATATATATATATATATATATATATATATATAGTTTCTCCAAAATGAGTGCACTCAAAATGTCATACAATATCAATAATCACAAACCGCACTCCAAGGACTTCAAATAAACACAAAAAAAAAGTTTATTTCAACGTTTCAGCTCCTCTACTCGCGCCCTTCCTGAAGACGGCTCGAGTAGAGGAGCTGAAACGTTGAAATAAACTTTTTTTTTGTGTTTATTTGAAGTCCTTGGAGTGCGGTTTGTGATTATTGATATTATATATATATATGTGTGTGTGTTTCTATAGAACAACAACTTTTAATAAAGCTATATGATAATGCTATTATATTAAGCACTTACAGAGCAGAGTTAATCCTGTGTTTCTAGCAGTAGGAAACATGCTCTGATGATGCGAGTGCAGGACTCCAGTGACTGATTTCTTATCAAGCTTCATACCTTCATGCCTGAGGCAGCCCCGAGTCTCATTTGCAAAATTAGAGACAATCGCACCTGCTTCAGAAGCGTGCCGAGCGGGTTTTTTCACTGAGGTTATTAAGTGCAACGTCATCTAGAATGCGCACCTGGGGTCAGGGGAAGTGATTTTTCACACGTGCAATAGTAAAAACGTAACGTCTTTATCAAAGATTGCAGTTGCGTTGCATTCTGCAAAACAAGCACAATTTTTTACTTTATTACACACATGAGCTCAAAATATGGTGCTCTAACTTTTCAGGGAGGTAGTGCATAACTTTTGGCTTTCTTTCTCCTTTAAAATATATAGGGTTATGGTCCCCTATGGTCTGAAAATCTCCACGTGATTGGACCTAAATTGAATCTGGGAGGGTGGGTGAGTCCTTTGTCCCATGTGTAGATTCCAGATTTTGTCAGTCTACTTCCTATTCACTCCAGGATAGAGTGAGTCTTTTAGTCTGAGGTCCTTGCAGCAAAAGGCCCCAGGCTATAGAGAGAAACCACATGGATGGTGATGCCCTTGGAGGGCTCGGGGATAACGGGACCCTGATAATCGTTTGAAGCTTGAGGCAGCAGAGAGAGTAAAGGAGCTGTTATTGATGTGAAATTCTATTTTTTCTGCACTTTGCCAGTTATATAAAGTTTTATCAATTTTAATGCAACGTGCGGTCAATTATTGTTGATAAATACAATGAAGGTTTAATACATACAATAAAGGTGGTCTTCACTCCAAATATCTGTATTTCTCAAAGTGCTTTATTTCATATATAACAACAACATTTTGGCTCCTGCGTGAACAAAATCTTCCTGAAACCCAACCACAACATCCAAGTTTGTAGGGTTGCCTTACTGTGTTATGGAACCATTAAAATACACTGACATTCTGACACTAACCACTAACCAACGGCCAGTTCTAAAATTAGCAGAACTGCAGATTTTACACAGAGTACTCCTGCCTCTTCTCATAAATCCCTATTCAGTAGCAGCTGCATTAGATCGGGTTTAGCTTCATATCTACAAGGTTGTCACAATACAGTTTTGCACATGCATTTCACAATTGTAGGACAGTTCTCTACCCTAATATATCCCCAAACATTTGTCTCCTTGATTTTCATTGCATAGTTACATAGTTAAATTGGGTTGAAAAAAGACAAAGTCCATCAAGTTCAACCCCTCCAAATGAAAACCCAGCATCCATACATACATCCATCCCTACTTTTTATTAAATTCTATATACCCATACCTATACTAACTATAGAGCTTAGTATCAGAATAGCCTTGGATATTATGTCTGTCCAAAAAATCATCCAAGCCATTCTTATAGTCATTAACTGAATCAGCATCACAACATCACCCGGCAGTGCATTCCACAACCTCACTGTCCTGACTGTGAAGAACCACCTACGTTGCTTCAAATGAAAGTTCTTTGCTTCTAGTTTAAAGGGGAGGCCTCTGGTACGGTGATCCACTTTATGGGTAAAAAGGTCCCCTGCTATTTGTCTATAATGTCCTCTAATGTACTTGTAAAGTGTAATCATGTCCCCTCGCATGCGCCTTTTTTCCAGAGAAAACAATCCCAACCTTGACAGTCTACCCTCATAATTTAATGTATAAAAATAGGTGTGTGGAAGCACTCTAAAGGCTAAGTAATAGTATATTTAAGTATAATGGAAGTGCTAGTTTTAATGCACATTCCCTGGGCCCCTGTCTCAAAAGTAAGTTTACAAAACAGGGGTTTTTAGTTACAAAGTTATGATCATAAAGTTGAAAAGCATCATAATTTAAGTCTGCATACTCCAGATAAGGCCTTACCAGGGACCTATAAAGAGGCATAATTATGTTTTCATCCCTTGAGTTAATGCCCTTTTTTATGCAAGACAGAACTTTATTTGCTTTCGTAGCCACAGAATGACACTGCCCAGAATTAGACAACGTGTTATCTACAAAGACCCCTAGATCCTTCTCATTTAAGGAGACTCCCAACACACTGCCATTTAGTGTATAACTTGCATTTATATTATTTTTGCCAAAGTGCATAACCTGCATTTATCAACATTGAACCTCATTTTCCAGTTTGCTGCCCAGTTTTCCAGTTTAGACAAATCACTCTGCAAAGTGGCAGCATCCTGCATGGAACCTATAGTTCTGCACAATTTAGTATCATCTGCAAAAATAGAAACAGTACTTTCAATGCCCACCTCCAGGTCATTAATAAACAAGTTGAAAAGCAAGGGACCTAGTACAGAGCCCTGTGGTACTCCACTAACAACACTGGTCCAATTAGAAAATGTTCCATTTACCACCACTCTTTGTAGTCTATCTTTTAGCCAGTTCTCTATCCAGGTACAAATACTATGTTCCAGGCCAACATTCCTTAATTTAACCAGTAACCTTTTGTGTGGCACTGTATCAAATGCTTTAGCAAAGTCTAAGTAAATCACCTCCACTGCCATCCCAGAATCGAGGTCTCTACTTACATTCTCGTAAAAAGAAATTAAGTTAGTCTGGCAAGATCTATTACGCATAAAACCATGCTGGCACAAACTCATAGTATTATGATTTGCTATGAAGTCCAGTATCTTATCCTTTATTAACCCTTCGAAAAGCTTTCCTACCACTGACGTCAGACTAACTGGCCTATAGTTTTGAGGCTGAGAACGGGATCCTTTTTTGAATAGAGGCACCACATTAGCAATTCGCCAGTCTCTCGGCACTATGCCAGATCTCAATGAATCCTGAAAAATTAAGTAAAGAGGTTTGGCAATCACAGAGCTAAGCTCGCTAATTACGCTGGGATGAATACCATCTGGCCCTGGACCTTTGTTAATCTTAACATGTTCTAGTCTCTTTTGAATTTCTTCATGTGTGAACCATGCATCATTAGTTGTATTACTAGAATTGGGACTGTTAAGAAGGAAACCTTCACTTACTGGTTCCTCATTTGTGAAGACAGATGAAAAATATGAGTTCAGAATCTGCGCTTTTATTTTGTTTTCATCCACCAGCTGACCCCCCTCTGATAGTAAGGGTCCCACCCCTTCCTGCTTCATTTTTTTACTATTAACATATTTAAAAAATAATTTTGGATTTTATTTACTGCTAGCTGCAATATCCTTTTCTATAGCAATTTTAGCTTGCCTTATAGCTTCCTTGCATGATTTATTGGCCTCCTTGTACCTTATAAATGTTTCGGCTGTACCAGCTAACTTGAAAGCCTTAAAAGCATGTCTTTTCTTACCCACCTCAACACCAACGCTTCTATTGAACCAAAAAGGTTTTGCTTTGCAACAACGTTCCTTGCTTACAAGTGGAATATACTGACAAGTATATTTATTAAGCAGCATTTTAAAGACTTCCCATTTTTGTTCTGTGTTTAACCCTGTGAAAAGCATTTCACACTTAATATGTTCCAGCGATGCCCTTATACTGTCAAAGTTTGCACGTCTGAAATTTAGTGTTTTAGTTGCTCCTTTATAGAAATGTTTCTGCAACAGAATTTCAAAGGAGACCATGTTATGATCACTATTCCCTAAATGCTCACCCACACAAATGTTAGAGATGAGTTCAGTATTGTTAGTTATTACAAGGTCCATTCAGTGCCGATTTTGTTAGTTTTAGGGTACAGACATACTGTATGCATATGCAAGTTTTTATTAAGGCAGTGTGATACCTTAAATTAAAAATAAATAAATCAAACCTATTTTCTGACTTATTTTACTGGTTCCACAGGATGGGGAAAAGGGAGGAAATGCCATTATCTCCTATTTGCTCTTTGAAAGTCAGGGAGCAGGGACCCTGTGAACGAGACTAAGGGGCATATTTACTTATGGTCGAATATCGATATTCGACTGCCGAATGTAAATCCTTCGACTTCGAAAATCAAAGTTTAAATCCTTCGAATCAAACGATTTGAAGGATTTTAATCCATAGATCAAACGTTTTTTCTACGACCAAAAAAACATAGGAAAGCCTATGGGGACCTTCCCCATAGGCTAACATTTCACCTCGGTAGGTTTTAGGTGGCGAAGTAGGGGGTTGAAGTTTTTTTTAAAGAGACAGTACTTCGACTATCGAATGGACGAACGATTTTTAGTTCGAAACGTTCGATTCGAAGTCAAAGTCGTAGTCGAAGGTCACAGTAGCCAATTCGATGGTCGAAGTAGCCAAAAAAATTCGAAATTCAAAGTTTTTTTTATTCTATTCCTTCACTCGAGCAAAGTAAATGTGCCCCTAAGTCAGGGATCCCCAACCTTTTGAACCCGTGAGCAACATTCAGAAGAAAAAGGAGTTGGGGAGCAACACAAACATGAAAAATGTTCATGGGGTTCCAAATAAGTGCTGTGATTGGCTATTTAGTAGCCCCTATGTGGATTATCAACCTACATTGAGGCTCTGTTTGGCAGTATACCTGGTTTTTATACAACCAAAACTTGCCTCCAAGTCTGGAATTCAAAAATAAGCTCCTGCTTTGAGGCCACTGGGAGCAACATCCAAGAAGTTGGAGAGCAACATGTTACTCACAAGCTACTGGTTGGGGACCACTGCCCTAAGTCAGTGATCCCCAACCAGTAGCTCGTGAGCAACATGTTGCTCTCCAACCCCTTGGATGTTGCTCTCAGTGTTCTCAAAGCAGGTGATTATTTTTGAATTCCTGGCTTGGAGGCAAGTTTCAATTGCAGAAAAAAAAGAATAATGCCAAGTAGAGCCTCCTGTAGGCTGCCAGTCCACATAGGGGCTACCAAATAGCCAATCATAGCCCTTATTTGGCACCCCAAGGGACTTTTACATGCTTGTGTTGCTCCCCAACTCTTTTTACATTTGCATGTGGCTCAAGGGTAAAAAAAGGTTGGGGACCCCTGCCCTAAGTGATAGGTAAAATCTTTCTACGAAAGGGAGATAAAGAGGTTAAATAGAACAAACAGCCTGTGCTCCAACAAGGGATTATAAACAGGGAGTATCTCTCCCCTAGGCTTAGATTATTTTCCCTGATCATTTCCTCTGTATGGGGCATTCCATCCTAGAGGTGCACCTTAAACTTCCCTAGATGCATCCACATGGTGTCACAGTGTATTGCCTTTGCTGAACTGTCCTGACTTATTTAACATCTGCTAATATGTTGCCTCTGTGAATCTATGAGTATAACGGGACCAGGCAGGGGGTGGACGATGACATAACGGAGGCAGGACAGGTAATGTCAGTGGCAGAGCTGGTGACCTTGGGGGGCATGTTATGATGGTTTGATCCATGATTGTCCGATTGCCATGTCAATCTAATACACTTTTGACCTGGATAGCACTCCCACAAACCAGGCTGTCGGGTTGAAAACTGGGCAGGTGTCAGCCCTAAGTATAACCCTGTGGATCAATGGTCTTGAACAATAAGCTACTGCTTGTTTGCTGCAAGAACCTCTGGCGTCATTATTTTATTTGTATGCACAGTTACAGTAGCACAGTGAGTTGTAGTTAAACTACACAGCATGTGCTTCTATAATTCATATTATTGAAGCAGGAATGCTTTTACGAATATAGACGCTCAAGGGCCCATGACTAGGGTGGCAGCACTGTTTCACAATCAATTGAAAAAATCCTATACTAGGCGCTAGTGGGTGTGTCTTTTTAAAGTGCATTTTAATTGCCTCAGCCAAAATGTCACTTACTGGTATGATTGTTATCATTTATATTTTTCCTTAGTATTCTGACCTACATACAGTGATAAAAAAATCAGATTGTTTACTCCTACCTTACTTATAACCATCTGATCTATTAGCTGGGAAGCCACTATTTAAAGATAAAGAACTTTCATATGAATACATCGTTAGCATATCAGAGTAAAATTCGTCCGAGTTTTAGATATTCAATTTCTTTAATAAGTAACCCCCCAATCGAATTTTTGAGTAAAATTGAATTCATTAGAGTTAAACAAAACTCACATGAATTTGAAATTCGACCCTTGATAAATGTGCCTCCCCGTCTACTTAAAATTTGTTTAAACTTTAAGGGGCAGATAGGGTCGAATATTGAGGGTTAATTAACCCTCGTTTTTCGACTGCCGAATGTAAATCCTTCGACTTCGAATATCGAAGTCGAAGGATTTACCGCAAATAGTTCGATCAAACGATCGAACGAAAAATCGTTCAATCGAATCATTAAATCCTTTGAATCGTTCGATTCGAAGGATTTTAATCCATCGATCGAACGATTTTTCTTCGACCAAAAAAACATTAGAAAGCTTATGGGGACCTTCCCCATAGGCTAACATTGCACTTCGGTAGGTTTTAGGTGGCGAAGTAGGGGGTAGAAGGTTTTTTTAAAGAGACAGTACTTCGACTATCGAATGGTCGAATAGTCGAATGATTTATAGTACGAATCTTTCGTTTCGAAGTCGTAGTCGAAGGTCGAAGTAGCCAATTCGATGGTCGAAGTAGCCAAAAAAAACATTTGAAATTCGAAGTTTTTTTAATTCTATTCCTTCACTCGAGCTAAGTAAATGGGCCCTTAAGTAAACCCAATAGAATTGTTTTGCCTCTTATAGGGATTAATTATATCTTAGATGGGATCAAGTACAAGGTACTGTTTCTTTACTACAGAGAAAAAGGGAATCAGATTTAAAAATCTGAATTATTTAATTAAAATTGAGTCTGTGGGAGATGGCCTTCCAGTAATTTGGAGCTTTCTGGATAATGGGTTTCCAGATAAAAGATCCCATATCTTTACAAATTTCTCTGGTAAAACTGCCACATACACTTCTACCTGCCAGGGATTTTGGGGGGGGGGAGGTATTTTAGCAAACTTAATTTAGAGAGAACACATAAGAGATACAATATAAAAGTGCTCAAAAAATGTGTTAAAGGAGAACTAAAGCTTAACTAAACATGTAGGCTAGCAATTTTGTAAATTATGTTTTGGACTTAGGCAACCACAGCCCTTTAGCAGTAAAGATCTGTGTCTCTAAAGATGCCCCAGTAGCTCCCCATCTTCTTTTCTGCTGATTCACTGCACATGCTCTGTGCTGCTTAGGGACCCACTCACAAAATACAGTACACATAGAATATAAATGTCACAATAAAAGGCTCATTAGTAATTAATACAGATAATTATTACATGCAGCCCTGGATCTAGTGGGTGGGCTCCCGACGGTCCTAGCGCCCACCCGCATGCCCCCCTACGGTGCGAGCACACATGCACGCCTGCACCAGAGCTCAGGGGAGTTATGCTCCCCGTTAAGTGGCTGGGTGGCCTGCCGCCGCTATTATTCTGCTGCCCTTGCCACAAATCCGGGCCTGACTACATGGCAGCACAGAAACCAGTGCAATTAACAGCAGAATTTAATAATCAGCCATGTAGCATCAGCTTCTATTACAGACGAACCTCATTTTCTGCTTGATAATTGTGACGTCCCCTAAGCTTAGCTTCTCAACAGCTGCTCAGAGCCCACTGAGCATGTGAGTGTCACAGACACTTTCCAAGATGGTGACCAGGCCCGGACTGGCAATCTGTCTTTTCGGGCAATTGCCCGAGGGGCCGCTATATAGTTGTTCAAGTGGGCCGCTCGCAAGTTAATTAAGATGGGGCCGAAAACCGCGACTGCTCCTTTAAGTGCGCACAGCAGGGCAGCAAGGCGGAACCGGAACAGAACCAGAAGCAGTGGCAGCGCAGGCCAGCTACGCAATGCTCCTGCACGGCAGGCTCCTGAGCTACCCGTCCGCGTATTCATTGCCTTCTGCAGTCAGCGGTGGAGAGAAGCAGCAGCCGCAGCACGGAACTGTACCCACAGCACAGGTATGCGCTTGACTGCCGGAGCAGGAAAAACCGTCATTGCTGCACGCCTGGTGCCTTCTTGCCCCATGACATAAAAAGTGACGGGCTGCTCAGAAAGCCAGTGTCAAGGCACTTAGTGTATTATTATAAGGGGAGGTGGGGGTTACTGTAAAGCGCTGCCTGCATGCAGCAGGGGAGAGGGCTGAGCGCACAGCAGGCACCGACTTTATCCTGCGGCTCCTTGGCATAGGGACTGGCGCCTGTAAGTTATGCCTCTTTGGCTTTCAAGTTTACGGTGATTTACTTGTGTTTCTGCAGCCCATTCTGGCTGGCTGAGCAGAAGACAAAGACATGGACTCCGTTAGTGTCCAAGTTGGCAGTTGCTGGATTGTCTTGGATGAGAGATTCATCGGGCACATTGGTGCAATTATTCCCATCTCGTCCCAATTGGGTGGGGGGGGACCTGAAATCTATCAGCAAGTGGAGCAGGATTGAGGCAGTATTTGGGCTTTTCTTAATCCAGCCATTAATTCATACATTTTTACCCTACAGGCAGATGAGGTCCAGGTGCAAGCAATCGGTTCCCTGTTTTATTCTGTACCAATGTTGGTAAAACGGAGGCCATCGGTTGTGCCAACCTTCTAAGCAGCCGAGGCTGTCTGTACCCCTTGTCTGATAAACAGGACCACTGTATACGCAATGTGTATATGTATACTGTACCCTACCAGAGACCGAACTCGTTTTCAGGATTGCCACGAGTACATTCAAAGCAGGCCAAAACCTGGAACTGCAGCTATGCCATGGCCTCCTCAGGGTGGCTCAGAGTAAAAGCCAAGGGAATATCTACTCAAACTTGAAGCCATAGGAACAAATTAAAGGACAGTCCATCTTGCGGTGCTGCCTAACTAGCGTTGATTATTTTCTGTTCTGACTCCTTACTTAAAAATTGCAGCAAAATATTTTTTAAACATTCTTAACGGATTACTTTCTATGTTTCATGTGTCTAGTTCTGGGGGTATTATACATGGTATTCTCGCTCTGTGACCATATAAAGGCACAAGGATGCAGGCTGAGTTATACAGGGAACTATTATTAACTATGTATTATAAGGGATAATGTACCCCCTAATGTAAATGATAAGGATATTAGAAGTCACTGAGGGGTTGTTCTGTGACCAATTAAAGGCACAAGGCTGCAGAATCTTTAACATATTTTACATTAATTACACTTAAGTGAGAAAAGCAGCTCTTTATGCACATAATTGTTTGCAGTTTTACTCCAATATATAGTATGAGTGGATGATTACAAGACCTGTGTGTTTACATATGGGCTGCTTTGAGTTTTTTTGCCCGGGCTGCTTTTTACTTCCAGTCCGGCCCTGATGGTGACCCCCTGTGACATGTTTGAAGTCCTGGATCATTGCTGCTATTGACAAGCTGCAACTTTAGGCTGGTGCAATAAGTACAGATTATAAAATATGGCATGTTAGCCACATTCATTTTTAAGGTTTAGTTCCCCTTAAGGATTATGTTGGGTGCAAAATTAGTAGGTAAAAGTACAAACTGTATTGTGCCACTTAATTCATGCTATGACTCATGACCATCTATGAATGTTGAATAAGAACATTATTTCTTATTTATTTATTATTAAATAAATGTTTATTTTTAGGCTTGAGGGCCTTCTTTGAGGGCCTTCTCCTTAACTCCAGAGTTACTCCAGAGTAAGGATACTACATCTTTTTATTCATTTTATGATGTTATTTATTCAAAAGACAGTTGGAAGAATTTTCTTGTATTTCATCAAACCTTTGGAAATGCCATAGCAGCCATCTCTTCCATCAGTGTGTTCACCAGCCTTTATATTTCTGCCTCCTCTTCCTTTCACTGGAACAGGCCCGGATTTGTGGAGAGGCCACCAAGGCCCGGGCCTAGAGCAGCAGAATTTTAGGGGGTGGCATACTGCCCAACTACACCCACATTGGTTCAGAAACACAGGGGATGAGCAGGAGATACAATAGTTTTTTAAATCTCCTGTGTGTCAATTCCAATTGCTCTGGTCCCAATGATGAAAATTTGAGTGAATAAAAGGGAGGGGTCGGGGGTGACGAATGACAGCAGGCCTAGGGGTGCACTCTATGTAAATTTGGCCCTGCACTGGAATTCTTAAACCTCCTCATCTCTCCCATCATTTCTTCAGTATTCCAACATAAGCATCACTGGGAGAATATATCCATTGGCTGATTGGGTCATTATGTTGGAGCTTATTCTCTATCCAGCCATGTAAAAGTTAAATTTGGGTTCCAAGTCAACCACACAGGCATCTACTATTTTAGGGAATGCAGTAAACTTCCTTCTACTGAACCAACAAATGATCATACTTGCAGGCGGGGTTTCTGCTGGACAGGAACTGGACAGGAGCTCAAATGCATTAGCAATGGCATAAACCCCACATTCATAATGTTCATCAACATCATCAACATCAAGTATTTCCATAGTTCCTTCAGGATCACACACCAGTGCACTAAAGCATTCATTTATTTGTCTCCTTAGTGAGATACAATGGTATTTTATCCCAGCACTGTCTACAATCTCCACATGATCAAATTTAAAGCAGCTTGTCAGTCAATGGTTCTCTACACTGTCATGATGAATCTCTACAGATCCTTTAACCGGCTGAAATCCAACTTGGGAAAGGAGGCAATTTTGAAGCAACTGGATTTTGAGCAAGGATTGAGCTGCATCAATGATTGTAATGATTTGAAAATTTTCTCTCTTTTTCTTTTCCTCTGCCTTGATAGTCTGTCTATTATACTTTCTACCTTTCCTTGCCTACTTTTTGTCCCTTCTCTCATGGTCACAGTCAGTGAAGGACAGGATTTGATGTTCCTCATTTATGCAAGGAGTGGAGTCAGGTTCTGTTTTCCGTTTCTCCATTTTCCAAGTGTGTGCCTCATATACCCCTTATTCACTTGTGCAGGCATATAAGGGTCTGTATAAGTCAACAAAGCCACTTTGTGTTTTTTCTCTATTTCTGCCTTGATAAGGCATTTCTTCATTTTAAACTCTTACCATCTTTTTGCTATTGTCCTTCTTTAAAAAGGCATTGGAGGGTTTTTCTTCTAGTTCCTCCTTGGTGGTCTGTTTTTAATTTTTTTTCCCCTTACTTGCCACCTTTTTGGTCTTTTTCTTCAGATAGTAGAGGGGTTTGCTTTTATCCATCGTGCAGGGTGTGAAGAAATGTTCAGCTTTATGTTCCTCATTTTGGCATATTGTGGAGTCTTTGCTTCCCTCTTGCTCTGCATTGCAAGAAATGTGTGTCTCATTTATTTCTTCCTCTTTGCTTGATGAATCATTTTCAGTGCTGCAGAATTCTGTTTTTATTCCAGTTCCACCAATTCCACCGTTTTCTCATCTTTGCAAGGAATGGAGACCTCATTTCTCTCTTCCTCTTTAATGGAGTGGGTAGAGGCAGTACTATATTTATAGGAAATTCTGGCTGAACAAACAACTGCACCTTCTAGTGCAACCTGCAGAGCAGAATTCAAGAAAACAAAAGTGCAAAAATGGCACAGTACTTTGCACCCAAAAAATAATAATAACAATAATAATAATAATAATAATAAAACAGATTATATACAGCTTTTTATTTGACTGCTTGGGAATTCACCTTTATCTATAAATCAACATTGTTTGCTTGTTGGAGAATTAAACCCTAATAAGTAATTTTTTCTTTTTATCATTTGAATATCATACACCCTCAGTGCCTTTTAATATATGGCAAAATTAGAATGTTTTGGTTTAAAATGATATTTGACAATAGAGTTTTAATAGAGAAGCTACAGTACTAGAGCCATAGAAACCCATTTGATGTTACAACATGTGGAGCCCAGTAACTAAGATGCTGCATTGCATGTATAATTGTGTCTCACACATACACACCGTAGGAGCTAGCACTCTTAGAGAATTAAACACTCTCCTCCTCTTTAACTGCCCCCTTACAAGTCCAAACAGGTTAACCTTTGTGTTGACGCTCTCTCACTGTAAAGTTCATAGGCAGGCATTTTTTCAAGAAGTGTTAGTTTACATGAGTTCATATATACTGCGGTCAGTGCGCCAGACTGGGACAATCTGCTACTTATAGAGGAAGGGTAAGACGATCTTTAATTTTTCTAAATCATGTGTATAGGATCCTTTAAATAACTTCTGTCAGATTTAAAAACATAGTTTTGTTTTACCTTAGTTGACTAATTTAGGATAATGTAGTACCATCCTCCCGTAGGACGGCTTCATAACTGATAGATAATGCCACCTTTGTGTGCCAGGAAATTAATGGGATGTTGAAACCCAGGATCCTAATCTCAAGGCCATCGGTGTTAAATGTGTTTTAAATGCTTTTCTCTTGACTGTACTGAGCCAATAGCACACAGATAGGTCTACAAATTGTCAAGGTTTTGTTTAGTATGGAGGGTTGGGGTTGAAACTTATGATGTGCAGGTTGACCCGCAACCCGTAAGTTGAACCGCAGTTGGGTGAGTTCAGTGTGAAATTTGGCCAACCATTGAAGGTTAGGATTGGCTGCAGGTCAGACTGGGCAATATTTCTTGTCCAGAGGCAAGCACAGAAGTATAGTAAAGCGCAAGAAGACACGGAGTGGGTAAGGGTTGGGCATGGGTCCTACAATGATAACATTTTGGAGTTAAGGAATTAGGGTTGGGTGCAGGTTAAGGTTTTGTGGATTAGGGTCGGGTTTGAGTTGAATTTTTCGTAGAACCCTAGTTGAGTTCATCACTAGTTGAAACACAAGGATATAAAAAGGCTTATGGATTTTTTATTGTGTCTTTAGATGGATTGCTTAGGTTTAGGACTACCCTAGAAGGATGGAGAGCAATCTATGTTGGCTGCACTCATAGGGCACTGTCTCATTTTGCCACAGTAGAAAAATGCAGTTAAATTAGGTATATAATCATAGTTATAGGGTGGGAGCGTGTGTCAACATGTGCTCTTTGCACGTCGGTATTGCTGCAATCAGTGCCACTGCCTGTCTCCTGTTCCAAATTGAGGGCACATATGTCACTCTCCCACCAAACACCAGAAGTTATGCCAACTGGACTAATGATGTTCAGTACTGCATCAAAGTGCAAATGCAACAGTGCCCATTTTGACACATTGATTCGCCATTGCATCAGGGATAACTCCCCATGGCAATCATAATGATGTAAATTACCCTTCATCTCCTGGAAGGAATATAGTGTTTTTGTATGGGTTCCCCTGTACAAAGCATGTTCTACTGCCTGTTCCCTTTTTGTTTCACACTGTCCTCCACTTAAGAGTTCAGGGGCTGCACATTCCACTGGATTCATAACACAATATACTCGAGGCTTATGATTTTAAGAGGTGCAGTTCAAGGAGAAGCAACAGTGATCATGCTTTATCATTCTTCTATTCAATAATATATCATTTATATGTTTCCCCTTTCAGTGAATGGTAAAATATCATTAAGCTAGGATTTAAGCTATGGCAACTCTTGCTTTCACTCCATCAGTATTCATACTTATTTTCCAGTTCTGCTCTGTGTTATTATGACTTTGCATTTTGTTTAGCGAAATCATGTTGGTTATTAATTGGGTTCACAATGTAACACTTTATCTGATAGTTAGTGGCAAAAAACAGAACAGAAGGTCATTTTATGAAGCCAGAGAGCATCTCAATGGGGATTAATAAATAGCCACAGAGTAAATATAACTGACTTCTACTTCCAAACTTCATGCACAGAGCAAAAAGATTTGGTTTTCATTGATTTTTATGGTTTTTGAATATTTATTCTCATTCTTGCAGTGTTCTGCAATTTTTTAGCTGCATCAATAAATATTTGTTTTGTGGGGAATGAATTTAAAATGCCCAATAATGTTCTTTTTGTCTTTTTTTGTTTTGGGAAATAACTAATGGGAAATTAGACACCCCCCTTATGGCACAGGGGTCTTCCACCTTGTATACGTTGGAGTATCTCACTAGTTATTATATTGTTGGTCTTTTCTACTATGGTCTGGAATTCTGACTTTTTATGGCAGTGACAACTGCCTTCCTTAAAGGGGCTGTTCACCTTTAAAATAACTTTTGGAATGGCATAGACATTAACATTCTTAATAATTTGCATTTGTTTTTTTTGTGGTTTTCCAGTTATTTAGATTTTTGTTCAGCAGCTATCCAGTTGCAATTTCAGCAGCTAGGGTCTTTTTTTACCTTTGCAGCCAGGCAGTGGGGTTGAATGAGAGGCTGGAACAAGAACAGAAGAGGGACTAAACAGAAATATAAGCAATACAAATTCACACTCATAATAAAATTGTAAGCTCAGAGAGCAATAATGTTTTGACGGCAAGGGTCAGTGAGCCCTATCTGAAACCTGGAAAGAAATACTGTAGCAGAGGAAGGCAAATACAGTAATTAAAAAAAAACTATAAAGAATATATGAATGGTGAACCACTCCTTTAAGCTACAGGTCTCGTTCTGAGCACCAAAACTCTATTTATATAAGGACTACAAATATTTACCCAAAATGGAAAAGGACGTTGGAGTCCTTGTAGATAATAAACTTGGCTGCAGCAAACAATGCCAGTCAGCAGCATCAAGAGCAAATAAGGTCTTGAGCTGTATTAAAAAAGGGGATTATTCTTCTACTATACAGAGCACTGGTAAGGCCCCATCTAGAATATGTCATATAGTTTTGGTCTCCATCACTCAAAGGGATATTATTGAATTGGAAAGGGTCCAGAGAAGGGCAGCTAAGTTGGTAGTTGATCCAGGGACTGGTGCAATTGCCATCTTAGAGTCAGGAATGAATAATGTTCCCCCTCTGAGCAAAGGAAGGCAAATAATTAAAAACAACTATAAAGAATATGTGATGATGAACTATTGCAATGTTACAAGGAACAGCACATTCTGTATCATACTAAAAAGTCATTTAAAGGTGAACCACCCATTTAAGCTACAGGTCTCAGTCTGTGCACTAAAACTCCACTTATATTGCAGTGAGTGTAAGGAATATAAATATTTACCCAAAATCTTACCCTTGTCTTCAAGTTAGGCTTCCAAGATTACTTGGGGGAGAACTCCATGGCTGTCAGCCCACAACCATGGCCTTTGTATATGCTATAAACTGACCAGCAACCACATTGGCAAAAACATTGCAGCACATCTTGTACATTCTTCCCATTAAAAATACTTAAACCATGAAACAGACACAAAGGCATTCCCCCTAATATTACATAGTAGTATATATATTGGTAAAAAACATGTACAGTACAAAGGTACCAACATTGCTATTCAGGACTGGTTCACTTATTCGACATTAGGATTCTAGTTTGTGTAGATCCCCATACAGCAGTGTGATTACTGCACAATATTTCTTCTTGGTGGGATGGTAGAAATAATAAGTTTTTGTAATGCTGCATCTACCAAGACCAAACTGGAGATTTTAGAACCATATGTCCTTATTTATCTTATATGGCATAAGGGCTGTTGTTGGGTATGTCTACATTTTGTATAGATGCACGCTAAGACGTTACATCCTGTGTGAAATCTGCAAAAAAACATTTCCTCTTAAGCCATTCTCTGCTATCAGTACATAAAATGTAAGCTCTTATCTGCCAAAAATATGCTAATGTGAGGACAGTTACAGAGCAGGGAAGATAGAGAATTTGCCCTTGGTGGCACACAGCTTGAGAATGTTCATGAACCTGCAAGGTTAGGTGGTAGTTCTATTCATAACACAGCACTTTTGTACTGTCATGGTAATGGCCTGCAGTAGTTAGGGATGAGCAAACTTATCCCAGTGCCAAAATTGTTCTTGGAACTGCGCTAGAATTTTGCCATGCAGTCTGTTTTACCAGGATAAAAAGGCCCTTGCCTCCCATATCAACCAAAAGAATATGATCCCACCCCGTACTCCCAAAGTTTATGTAGTTGTCTTGGCACCCTGTTTAGAAGAAATTGGCAACATGGGAACCTTTCTTAATGAAGAAGAATTGTAGCATATAAGGAGCTCCTCTATCAAGGTAGGGCAATGTACATGCTATTACAGAGCTAAAAACCACAATGCGTTTCACCTTCCCATTGGTATCAATGCATTTTGGTGAAATGTTGCAGTTGCAAGAGTGTTTGTTCCTAGCGGTAGGCAAAAAGCCCAATGTGCTATTAGCCTTAGTGGCATGGTCCAGTTAAAATAGTGAACCTGAAAGACAATGACTTATTGAATGTTATAGATCTGAGCAAATTCTGGCCATATTTTCTTGTGACAAAACTCAGCATTGAGTTGCTACACATCTTCACAATGTGGGGTATGTACTGTACATACTTGTCAAGCATTGCCTGCCCATGCCATAGGTCATTAAACCCTCTTCTCTAGGATCATCTATGAAGTGTCCATTAGTATACCTCTTCCATGAGAAGGTTTGATTTAAGGGTTTTTACACACCTTATCCATTATCTCAACATGAATAAAGGTGGCCATACACGGGCCGATAAAAGCTGCTGACAGACCGTGTCAGCAGCTTATTGGCCCGTGTATGGGGCCCCCCGGTGGGCTTCACCAATCGAGATCTGGCCGAAAGTCGGCCAGATCTCGATCGGATGGGACAAAAAATCCCGTCGGATCGCGGCCGCATCTATTCGTTGATGCGGTCCCTAGGGCCCACGATCGGATCAGCCCGATATTGCCCACCTCAAGGTGGGCATATCGAAGGGAGATCCGCTCATTTGGTGACATTGCCAAACGAGCGGATCTCTCAGTGTATGGGCACCTTAAGTCTGATGGTAGAAAAGTCACAGAGGGGAATACTTGCGTTGAAAATCATGTCGCACACAAACAGTTTAATGTATGTATCAACTGGTCAAGTCGTAGGTGTTATAGACTTTGACTTCATTCTAAGACGGAATAGGTGTACTCTAATAATGACTCAGCAACCACAGAACCCACTGCCTGTAACTGTATATAATGTATTACAGATGCCAATATTGACTTTGCATCACTATGTAACACACTTGGTGTGTAAGTATTGCCTCTTATTGCTTGAATTGCTTGATACGGTGCCTTCAGGCAGCGACTCACTATGAGTCACTCCTTCTTGTTTATTAGCTGCCCCTGACAGCTCTGTAACAATCCTGCTTATGTTTTACTGACATCTACTTCATCCACCGTACAGAGCACTCGTAAGGCCCCATCTAGAATACAGTATGTTGTACAGTATTGGTCTCCATAGCTCAAACGAATATTATTGAATTGGAAAGGGTCCAGAGAAGGTGCTGATATGGAGAGCTAAACTGGTAGTTGATCCATAGACTGGTCCAATTGCCATCTTAGAGTGAGGAATGAATAATTTTCCCCCTCTGAGACAAATTGGAGAGGCTTCAAATGGGGTGTTTTTTTTTGCCTTCCTCTGAAACAATTAGCAGTTAGGCAGGTTATATATACATTATATTCACAAAATGAAAAATAATCACTTCTAAACCTGATGCTGATTTATTTATATAAATAATGACATTCTTATCCAAGTGCTGACTATTCACTTCCTAAAATGCACCCATGCCCCAAAACCGTAGCTTTTATTTTTTTCATAAAAAATATATATATATATACTGAATATATATAAACGTAACAGCTATGATGGGCGTGTCTTTTTTCAATTTACCTTACTATGCTACTAAGTATGTTACGATGTTACCTGAAGCAAAGCTATGCAATATTTTATTACATAAACATTTCCAAATGTTTCCATAGCAGAAAGCTCTTGCACCATGGTCTAGTTGTGTTCTCTACCTCATGCCATAGAAAAAAATAATCCCAGATGGGCCAGTATAATCACTAAATAAATTAGATAATTTTAACACCAGACATGCTAAGTCAATATTTTGTTACTGTATCAGTATTATTGAACTGTAATAAATGCTGAGTCCTTTTCAATCCTAAAATCTGGATGTTGCCATTGTGTTTCTGGGGAAGAGGAGGAAAAGTTAAGAGAGTATTTAGGAAGGGGTAAAGTTTTCATATCATCCCACAGGGCTTGATGCTGCCCTTTTTTTACTTCACACGCGCATTAGGGAGGATTTTGTGCATAGTTGTCATTGCATAATCTTGTTTGGGGCTGTGCTGCAGAGACACCATTACTGAATCAGAATAGAAATGATTTAAAAAGGATAATATCAGGACAAATGCATGTTATATTGTTTTATAACCCTAATTTGGTTACTGTCTCTTTAAATAGCAATTCACCCTTTGCAATCCAGGGCCCTGAATCCCTTTTGTATATGAAAAGTATTGGGAATTGGGATTTACACTGCAGTGCCTCCACCTAGGGAAAACTGTGGAGCACACCTCAGTGGAAAAATAAAACACAGAAGTTTGCAATGAAACAGATATAACTTTATGTAAACAGTAGTGAAAGAACTTGGACAATCTAATGCACAATGCACTCCTGCAGTAGGGACATGTGAGACCTACATATCTCACTATTAGGTACCTGACTGTTTCTCCAACACAGTCCTTTTTATTATCAGAGTCCCAATCCTCTGGAAGGGGTTAATAACCACACAGTTCTGTCAAATGGAATGTCCCTTTCCCAAAAATACCTCTCACTTTGGATCTTAGCAGCCGCTCCCACATAGCAGGTAAATTCACAATACCTGTCCTCATGCTTGTATCCGTGTCAGTATCCTCCCTTGGGTGGATCACTCACCAGGGTGCTCTCAGATGCAGTCACACTGGAGATTACAGGCAGCCCTGCAGCAGGATCAATCTCACCAGTGGCACCTTTCACCTCTTGAGTTTCTAGCAGCTTGGCAGGGAACAGGATGGGCTCTCTCTGTACATTAAGGGGCAGATTTACTAAGCTCGAGTGAATAGTTTGAATCCAAAAATATTTGAATTTCAAAGTAATTTTTTGGGTACTTCGACCATCAAATTGGTCGAACGATTCGAAGTAAAAATCGTTCGACCATTCGATAATCGAAGTACTGTCTCTTTAAAACATCCTTCGACTCAATACTTCGCCAAATAAAAGCTACCGAATCGAATGTTAGCCTATGGGGACATTGTGGTTTTGGGCACTTTTTATGATCGAATAAAAATCATTCGATCAATCGCTTAAAATCGTTCAAAACGTTCGTTTCGAATGATTTTATCGTTCGATCGAACATTTTGCGCTAAAAACCTTCGAATTCGATATTCAAATTCAAAGGATTTTACTTCGAGGGTTTTTTAACCCTCAAAATTCGACCCTTGATAAATCTGCACCCCTTTTTTGGAAACAAAAAGAGGGACAAAAAAGTTGCAGCACGTAGCGCAGCAATTTTTTGACCACACACGTTTTGTAGCCACACCTCCTAATTACCATGTTCATTTTACAAAATTTGGCAGGTTATGGAAGTTTGAACATATTTCTGTGTTTTTTTTTTCCAGTTATTACAGTTTTGCTAATGAAGGTGAATTGCCCTTTTCCTAACTTTTCCCAGGGGGGCCTGTTATCTTATATTGTTACAATTACTTATTTTCTTATCTAGAAAGTTTTACAAAAGTATCTTATCTTATGGCTGTTCTGGGCTCTCTGCCAAAAGCCAATTAAGTTAGAAACATTATTTTTTTTTTTCTGGCTGTTCAGTGCAGAGAAAAACATGACTTTCCAATACAAATGAGGGACTGCAGGTTGAGCTGTCAAAAGAGGGACTGTCCCTCTAAAAACGGGATAGTTGGGAGGCATGAGCCTTGCAATTGGCTCCAAACTCATGCTCTTCCTGGATCCTCCTCTTTTTCCTAGATGGCCTCTGGGGCTTCCAGCCACTCGGGCACTCCCATGCCTGTAACAGTGATTTCACAGGCAGAACAGGGGAAATGCTGACATGGACAAATATATTTCTTGTGAAGCCCTTAGCTTATGAACTTCCCCATCAGCATGAAAGCTCTCAGCTGTTGGTGGAGCATAAACAAAGTTGTCCCTAATATAGCTATAATTTAAAGTTTTTTTCTGCCATTGAGCAGAGATACTCCCTGTATTTTCCTTTTTGCGTGATTCTACCGCTGAAATCACTCAGGGAATATTTATTAATTATAAAAAGATATGCCGGTTTATGATACGTTTACCTTCAGCAGATTAAGAAGACAGACTTCATAATGGTGCTGATTCTGAGGACAGAGATGAGTCTTCTGCTGCTTCTTTTCTTACCTTGGGTGGTCTCTGCGGGTAAGTAGAGTATTTTATTCTAGATCATGGGGGATATGTGCATAGTTGTCATATTAATTCTTTTGAGTTTGCAATGCAGGGGACGCACACACACCACAAGGTGGAACAAGGTAAAACGGTGTTGTGGTGCGTATATAGGATTTTATTTTACTAAATTAAGCAAAAACAAAACAAAGCAATTTTATTCACTGGGTTGTGCCTAACTGGTAAAAAGCTATGTTTCCTTGCCCACTAACTCATTTCCCCAACAATTTTCTATGGTTTTAAACATTTTTTTACTATGTGAAAAAAATGTATGTGCTTGGCAGGGTTGAAAAAAAAAAAATTCTTGCAAAAGTAAAGATTTATATTTGGTCCTAATTTAAACTTTTTTAGAAAATAAAAAGAAAAACAATATTTTTATTCACACTCAAAAATCAGTGTTAGTAAAGCTGTCCCCTACTGGATTATGGCTATGGGGATCATATATAGTGCTAGCCTTATCTATTATTATATCTTGCCACAATATTTGCCTTGTATGGGATCTATTATCTGGAAACCTGTTATCTAGAAAGCTCTGAATTACAAGCAGGCCATCGCCCATAGTCTCCATTTTAATTAATTAGTTGATTTTTTTTAAATGATTTCCTAAAAGACAAAATTAATAATTATCGGAGGTAAAAAAAAAAAATCCTATTGGGTTTAATCAATGCTTAAATCATTTTTTAGTATGCTTAAAATATGGAGATCCAAATTATAGAAAAACCCAGGTCCCGAGCATTCTGAATAACAGGTCCCATACATGTATTGCATATTGCATTGTTTTTGATCTTCAAACACACACACACTTTCACTCTCTCTCTCACTTTCAATTAGGGAGATGTTTGAGGGTGAATGTTTATTTACTGCCTTTCCCCAGAAGATCGAAACAAGTCTTCACTTGCCTCATAAACTCTTTAGACCTCTACTATAAGGGAATGGAAACTATTTTCATAGAAAACTTTAAAATGTGGCAATGTAATTTCCCCTAGTTTCCTAGTTGAGCAATAACTATTTCTGAATGATTTGCTTCTTCCCTATAATAAAAAAAAATGATACAGGCATGGGAGCCGTTACCTGTAAATCTGTTATCCAGAAAGCTCCAGATTGCGGAAAGGCCGTCTCCCATATAGACTCCATTTTAACCATATAATCCAAATTTCTCTGTAATAATAAAACAGTAACTTGTACTTGATCCAAACTAAGATATAATGAATCCTTATTGAAAGGAAAACCAACCTGTTCGGTATATTTAGGGGGCAGATTCATTAAGGGTCGAATTTCGAAGTTAAAAATACTTCGAAATTCGACCCTCGAATTGAAATCCTTCGACTTCGAATATCGAAGTCGAAGGATTTAGCGCTAAACGTTCGTTCGATCGATCGAACGATTTTTCGTTCGATCGAACTATTAAATCCTTCAAATGGAACGATTCGAAGGATTTTAATCCAACGATCGAAGGAAAATCCTTCGATCAAAAAAAGTTTAGCAAGCCTATGGGGACCTTCCCCATAGGCTAACATTGACTTCGGTAGGTTTTATCTGCCGAAGTAGGGGATCGAAGTTTTTTTTAAAGGGAAAGTACTTCGACTATCGAATGGTCGAATAGTCGAACGATTTTTCGTTCGATTCGTTCGATTTCGTTCGAATTCGAACGAATTTAACCAATTCGATGGTCGAAGTACCCAAAAAATACTTCGAAATTCGAATTTTTTTCATTCGAATCCTTCACTCGAGCTTAGTGAATCGGCCCCTAGATGTTTACATGATTTTCTAGTAGACTTAGGGGCAGATTTACTAAGCTTGAGTGAATACTTCGAATGCAAAAATATTCGAATTTCGAAGCATTTTTTTGGGTACTTCGACCATCGAATTGGTCAAATTCGATCGAATCGAATGATTCGATAATCGAAGTACTGTCTCATTAAAAAAAAGTTCGACTTCATACTTCGCCACATTAAAGCTACCGAAGTGCAATGTTAGCCTATGGGGACCTTCCAGAGCACTTTTCTACGTTTTTTTTGATCTAATAAAAATCATTAGATCGATCGTTTAAAATCGTTCGAATCGTTCGATTCGAATGATTTTATTGTTCGATCGAGCGTTTTTTGTTCGATCGAACGATTTTTATTCGATCATTAGATTGAACCTTTTGCGCTAAAATCCTTCGAATTCGAAGGATTTTACTTTGAGGGGAGGGTCGAATTCGAGGATTTTTTAACCCTTCGAAATTCGACCCTTGATAAATCTGCCCCATAAGGTATGAAGATCCAAATTATGGAAAGATCCATTATCTGGAAAACCCCAGCATTCTGGATAACATGTCTCATACCTGTACAGGTAAAGATTTTATTATCTGGACACACAATATCCGAAAAGTTCAGAATAACCAAAAGGCCCCCTTCCACACATACCACTAACTCCCCTGACAATCCTGCCCCTCTGTAGCACATCTCCCACAGGGCTGATTAAGAAAAACATTCTTTCCTTTTTCTCTGTAATAATAAAACAGTACCTTGTATTTGATGGTAACTAGGCTGCATCATGAATCCAATGGATGAAATCAAAGTACAAAATTGCACTTCCCATAAATCTCCTAAATTACTAAAGTTCAGAATATAGAGAATATCCATCTATCCGTTATTTCAATGAAACTGCATACAAAAATAACCTCTTTTATGTAGTGTCCGTGTTTTGACTGTTTTGCTCCTGCAGTATTTCAGATTGAAAACTTGGATTGCCTCAACGACTATGTAAACGAGATGTTTTGCTTCTGGGAGATTATTCACTTTAGCGGGAGATGCGCTGATCAGTTTCGACTGACATTCACTGATGAGGAATCAAAGTAAGCTTCCTCCACTTAATATCTGTATGCAGGGCAGCCATCAGGGGGGGACGGGGGGAGAGTTGTAGGAGGCCCGAGGGTAAGGGGGGCCCGGGCAACGCCACACTACACTTGATTAGCTGGGCCCCCCATCTTTCTGAGAGCTTCTGACTTCGGGAAGGCATGGACATTTAAGGGGCCCTGGCCAACAATTTCTTACAATGTGGGGGGGCCCTGGCCACCAATTTTGGTCACCAATTTTTTTTCTCATGTGGGGTCACATATTTTTTTTTATGGGGGGCCCTGACCACCAATATCTTTTTATTTTTTATTAACATGTGGGAACCCTAGCCACCAATATTTTTTTTGTTTTTTTTACTGTGTGGTGGGGAGGGCGGGCCTGTAGGTGGGGCTTGCGGTGTGCGCAGCCCAGGGGGCCCAGTAAATTTTTTGTATGGGGCTCTATGATTTCTGATGGCAGTCCTGTCTATATGCATGATCCAAACACTGTGCTATGATGTGCAGGTATTTCACCACATTGTAACAGTATGTGAAATAAAGAATTATGTTTCTGTTAAAGTGCTGGGTTTTCACATAGCCCATCAGGGTGTTTAGACTCCAGGGGGCTCATTTACTTAGCTCGAGTGAAGGAATAGAGGGAAAAAAACGTTGAATTTCGAATGTTTTTTTGGCTACTTCGAACATCGAATGGGCTACTTCGACCTTCGACTATGACTTCGAATTGAACTAAAAATCGTTCGACTATTCGACCATTCGATAGTCGAAGTACTGTCTCTTTAAAAAAAAACTTCGACCCCCCTAGTTCGCCACCTAAAAGCTACCGAAGTCAATGTTAGCCTATGGGGAAGGTCCCCATAGGCTTTGCTAGATTTTTTGGTCGAACAAAAATCGTTCGATCGATGGATTAAAATCCTTCGACTCAAACGATTCGAAGGACTTAATCGTTTGATCGAATGATTTTTGATAAAATATCGCTAAATTCGATATTCGAAGTCGAAAGATTTAACTTTGACCGTCGAATATCGAGGGTTAATTAACCCTCGATATTCGACCATAAGTAAATTTGCTCCCAGATGTTATAAACTGCAACGCTCATCGTTTAAGGAGAACTAACGTTTAACAAATAATTAGGCTAGCGATGCTACACATAGGGGTATACTGTATTTATCAAGTTCTCTAGAGTTTAGTAAGTTCTCTAGAGTGAAATTACGCCACTCTCCTTTCATTTCCATGGGATTTTTAAAAGAGTATTTATCAATGGGTGAAAGTGAAAGTTCATCCTTTGATAAATACGCCTTTCAAAACCCCATAAAATGAATGGAGAGTGGCGGAATTTCACTATGGCGATCTCTAACTTCACTCTTTGATAAATATACCCCATTATGTTTTGGGCTTCTTTCCAAGCATGAGGCCACCACATCCCTTTAGTAGGGAAGATCTGTGCCTCTGAAGATTCCCCCATTAGCTCCCCATCTTCTTTGCTGCGGATTCCCAGCAGGTGCTCTGAGCTACTGCCAGTTACTGAGCTTAATAAAACTATAATAAAGAATTAAAAAGTCACAATGCAAGGCTAACAAGTAATTAATTCTGATCCACATTAAATGGCAGCTAAAATGCCAGTACAGGTATGGGATCCATTATCTGGAAAACCCGTTATCCAGAAAGTTCTGAATTACGGAATGGCCCCCTCCCATAGACTCTATTTTATCCAAATAATCCAAATTTTTTAAACTGATTTCTGTTTTTCTCTGTAATAACAAAACACTACCTTGTACTTGATCCCAACTAAGAGACAATTAATCCTTATGGAAAGCACAACCAGCCCTACCAGACTTCTTACCTAATTAGACTTAAGTAAAAAGATCCAAATTACAGAAAGATCTGTTATCCGGAAAGACCCAGGTTCCGAGCATTCTGGATAACAGGTCTCATACCTGTATATTCATTATCAGAATTTAATAGTCAGCCCTGTAGCATCAGCTTCTGTAACAAAACCCATTTACTGCTCAATGACTTCCAATAAACCCTAAGATTAATTTCTCAACAGCTGCCCAGAGCTCACTGAGCATGTGCAGTGTCACTGACTCCTAAAAGATGGCCTAACAGGATGGAAGATGTGACGTCTCTGGGCACAGCTTTGAAGGGCTGGATCACCAGGGTTGGAACAAGGGGTAGGCAAAAGAGGCAGGGATAGTAGGGAAGCACTAGATACATACCTCTTCTAGCTGCCTGTCTTTTGTTTACAGCGCTACTGAAAATTAATTCTAAATCATTTTTATACAAATTAGAACCTGAGACCCCAAGTACAATATTGTACACTTTTATACGATCATAGTTATCCCTATTTATTACAAATAGGCTGGTACATGATTCTCCGTGTGTGTGTGTGTTCTTCCATTTTTTGTAAAATAATCTACAGAAAGTGTCAAAAAGCAATATCTATTGAAATAAATCTACTTCTCTTTTTTTTTTGTATTTTGCCTTAGTTACTGTCTTTTAAAACTTTCTCACCACTGCCCCTTCCTTTTTCTAAGAATAGACATTTCTACTTCTAGTATACTAGTATATATATATTGTCTAGTTATGCCGAAGATGAGTATCAAGGTCCCTCTGTATTATTATTACACACACATATATATTTAGTATATATTTATATATATATTGTATATTTTAATGCACACTATTACAGCAATGACTTCCAACTGGCTGTTCTGATTTTAGAGTGGATGACTGCATCCCAGAAAACATGCGAGGAGCAAATGGTTTCATATACCCCAATAAATGTATCTGCTACATTCCTGTTGATTTCTTTGTAGTATCTACCTTCTACAACATTGAGGTGAAGGCTAATGGAGAAGTGCTTCAAATCAAAGATATAAGACCATATCAAAAAGGTAATCCTCATCTGTCGCCAAATTGTTGATAGTGGGTGCTTACATATGTACAATTTATTCCTAGTGATGGGCGAATTTATTCGGCAAATTCCCGCGATTCGCCGCCAGCGAATAAATTTGCCGCGTAAAAAAAACGGCCGACGGTGTAAAAAACAGATGCCGGCATCAAAAACGAGATGCCGGCGCCGTTTCGTGAATCTTTCGCCGTTTCCCGAATTTCGCAGCAAATTAGAGAATTTTTCGGAGAAGCGAAACAGACGAAATTCGCCCAGCACTACTTATTCCAAAACCTTTCAAAAAACAAATAGTTAATCTATAATAATGAAAGGAAAAGCAGAACAGCTCTTTTTTTTTTACAATATCGATGTCTACTTAATTTAAGCTGGTTACTATTGTTAGGTACAGGGTTTCATATGATTTTTGGGATATGTGCGTCCAGGGAACAATTGGATTGGACATTGTTGTACTTGTGGATAGTGGTTGACTATTAATTGGGCAGGTTTGAAAAATGCTATAAAATTGATTGTCAAGGGTTTTGTTCCTGGTTGGTTCCCAGATAGCATATTTGCATGCATTGTTAGTCAATCCAACCTTCCTTCTAAAAATCCTATTTCCTAGATAGCAGTCTTATGTTAAGCATTGATCATTCTATATATACCAATACAGGTAGAAACAATAGAATTCTACCTGTATCGGACAATTCAGCACTAACAATTGGCGATGTTCGGGTGCCTTCAAAGGCGTCCAATCAAAATTTTCCAGCCAGCTCGATCGATGAGTCAACCGATATCCAAGTCTTCTGCCAATATCGGTCGCTTCGTTTCACACCATACACGCACCAAATATTGTACGAAAATTCATTTTCATATGATATTATCTGCACGTCCATGGCCACCTTTAGGGGCAGATTTACTAAGGTTCGAGTGCATTTTCGAAGTACAAAAAGTTCGAATTTCAAAGTCATTTTTTGGATACTTCGACCATCGAATAGGATACTACGACTTTGAATTTACTTCGACTTCGATTCGAAGTAAAAATCGTTCGAATATTCGACCATTCGATAATCGAAGTACTGTCTCTTTTTTAAAAAAAAAAATGTCAATACTTCGCCAAATTAAACCTGCCAAATTGCTATGTTAGCCTATGGGGACCTTCTACAAACTTTTTCTAAGTCTTTACACATCGAATAAAAATCCTTGGAACGTATGTTAAAATCATTTTTATTCGATCGTAGGATTGCTGAATTCGGTGAAAAAACGTAGAATTCGGAATTCAAAGTTTTTCAATTTGCTGGTTGAATTTCGAAGTTTTTGGTACTTCGAAATTCGACCCTTGATAAATCTGCCCCTTAGTATCGCTGTCATCTTTGCTAATACAACACATAATACTTGACACTGTAATTCTCCAACAGCTCTGCTTTGCACCTCATGTCTAGTGCAATATTATCTGTTATTGATATCGCATTTTGCACAGATTGTTCATTCACATCAGCCCCTGCCCCACTGGCTCCTACAGTTAAAGGTCCCTTATCACATATCACTAGGGTCAATTTAAACAGACAATTAACCCCCATGTAATTTTCGGAGTGACAGAGTGAAAACAAACAAACTCCTTGCTGATCGAGCGCAAAATCGAACTCAGAACCCTAAGGCAGAAGTGCTGGTAGCATCATTTTAGAGAGATACAGTGTGTCCTACACAATTTTTAGAAGGGAGACATTCCTAAACTTCTCCTAATTTGAGGATGGTACGCTTTAGAGGGTCCGGTTTGTTTCTAAAGCACATTATTTAGATGTGCAATTTTAGTAGTGCTGCATCATGTACATGCTGGTATATACCCTTGCAAAGCCCTTCCCACAATGTAAAGGTAAAAGCAAATTTACAAAGAAAATACAAGAAATATATGTGATCAACAAGCACACAAACAATCCTGTGGCAACCTGATAAATATGGCAACCAGTTGATAGTTCAGTGTGTATAGCAAAAACTTTCAGTGCCACAGGCTTGCCTAACTGAGAAATCCCTCTGGTAAAGTGCATAAAAATGGCATAGAGCAGGGATGTCCGACCTTCAGCTGTTGAACGAGAGCCCTCAGAATCCCCCCCCATCCAGCGACAACATGAACAATCCATTTTTTATCCCTCAGGTTCACAAGGAAATGTTTGGCACCCCTGCTTCTGACATACTCAACAGTAGCAAACATTTATTCTGGACCTTTGCATTTGTACTACCTATAACCCCAGATAGTTGCCCTGCCCACGGCTGTCAGCGGGTTGCTAAGAGGATGAGGTTCATGCAAGAACTGGGGGGCTTCAGGTTGGACATCCCTGACGTAAATGCTTAAAATATTTAATAATTGTAAAACAATATAATATTTCCTTTTATATTTACCCACAGTTAAAGAGGCCCCAATCAGTGGCGTAACTTTAGAGGGGCCCAGGGAACAGGGGGGGTCCATACTGTGGGGTCTTCTTCCTCTATAGCAAACAAGAACCCCCCCCCCTTCCCCACCAGCTCTGTTACCTGCAGCGGGGTATCAAAGCGCAAGTCGGCACAAAGCAGAGAATTGGGTGGGGTTGGAAGTGGGTGGGTGTAGGTGGTGCATGGGTGGATAGAGGGCAGGGGCAGGAAGTGGGCGGGAGTATGGCAGATCAGAGTGCGCTGGGCCTCTCTGAAGATTATTTTGCAGGGGGGCCCAGCGCACTCTAGTTATACCACTGGCCCCAATAATGCTGGACATATATAGCAAAGTAACTTTCTGCTGTAACCTAAAATCAGCTCCTAAACCAGCCCCCCCCCCCAAAGATCTAAGTATATAATCCTTGGCTGCAGTGCTTCCCCTTTAATTTCCTCTGACCAACAATTAAATTAAAGAAACTTCAAATATAGCTACACAGGGCCAGATATATTTGGCATATGTCCCTAGGTTGGGGTACATAGTCTAAAGCTACAGATATGCCCCACACATGGTAATCCATCCATAAAATGTTGCCATCCTAGGCCCACCAGTACTGTTACCGTACCTCTCATTATACATTTTTAGGATTGTCACTGCATATATTACACTGCATGATCTCTGTATTATTGTTACCAGCTTAAAGTGGACTTGTCACCCAGACACAAAAATCGGTATAATAAAAGTCCTTTTCAAACTAAACATGAAATCCAATTTCTATTTTTTATTAAAGCATTCATAGCTGTTGTAAGATCATTTAAAAATCTTAGCTGTCAATCAAAGATTGTCTGCCACTCCTCTATGCCATGGGCATAGAGGTGGGGCAGACAATTACTTTCACTTTCCATTCAGCACTTCCTAGATGTCACTGCTCTCCCCACATTCCCCCATTCTCTTTACCATTTAATTGTGTAACCAGGGCATGGGGATGGACATCAGGTCCCCCATTCTGGTGCACAAACAAGATTCTGAGATGATACAAGGCTTGTCTTAATAACAGTGTCCACAAAATGGCTCCTGCCTGCTTGCTATAATTTTGAAATCCCAGACTGAAGGAAGCAAGATTCAAATAATTTATATAGTGTAATTAAAGTTCATTTTGCTTGACTAATGTGATAAAATAGGATTTTGAATAATTTTTTTGGGTGATAGGTCCTCTTTAAGGCTGGTGTTAACTACAAGTCTCCCTTGGACAGGAGTTTAAAAAAACATTAAGCACCAATTGGTAAGGCCTAGAACTTATAAATATTATTTTTTTTCATTTAACTCTATAATTTGTTTGATTTTTAATTTCCTATATATCTCACAAGAGGTGTATATATATATATAGATATATATATATATATATCTATATATATATATATATATATATATATATATATATATATATATATATATATATATATATATATATATATATATATATATGTTTGTGGGTTTTTTCTCAGTTAAGCCAAGAAGCCCAACCAATTTAACACTGGAGCATGATAATCAAGAGAACGTAAAGGTACACTGGGACACTGGCTATTTAAAAAGTAATCCTCTTCATAATCACCTGATTTTTCAGATTCAACTTACCAACAAGCAAGACCCAAATGAGGTAACGCTGCTACAACTCTGTATTTATGGTGAAGCATGGTTTTGTGTTTCCATTAGGTTTTATGACGCAAGTCATAAACAACACACTTTTACCTTATTAAATTGTGATTATTGTGACTGGATTGTTGGTCAAGTAATTGGGGTAAAATTGGGGTATTTATAAGAAAGTAGACCTGCACTACAGATCTTGTTGACCCCAGCTCCCAGCACCTCAACAGCTGAAGCCAGGGGTGATTTTGGGGCTGCTGCTGCCTGAGGCACCAGCCCAGATGCCACCCCCCCCCTCTCCCAATCAGCGCTTAAAAAGCAGCTTTGGCTACTTTTTGCCGCCACTTTTTGCCGCCCCTTGGCCCTGGCTGAAGCTGTACTTCCACATAGTCTGCAGGTTGTAAAATATATATTATAAGATAATACATATTATAACTAATATAACTAATATCCTAAATCTTATTGCCTTTAGTTGTTGCTTTTCTGGGCCCCACTAAGTGTAGGGCCCAGGGTAGTTGCTTATATTATTAACCCTCATTAAAACATCTTTAAAAGAGAACTAAGTTAAGTCTCCACTGGCTCCCCTCCATTGGCCCCCCTCCCTGCCTTCCACCTGCGCAGTCTTACCCCAGAATTCTGTCCCCTCTTGAAATAGTGACCCCACATGTAGAGTGAGCACAGCGGAGCTCACGGGCGCCACCTTCTTGTCTTCCATAATCTTCATGAAGTGAGCGGCGTAATGGTGCTTTCGCAGTTGGAGCAATCTTTTGGTTTGCGCCAACTGCACATGCGTCGAAAGAGATGGAAATTGGTGAAGGGGAGAAAGACACAAAGATTACCAAAGAGAAAAAGATGGCACCCATGAGCTCCGCTGCGCTCACTATGCAGTCACTATTTCAAGAGGGGACAGAATTCTGGGGTAAGACTGTGCAGGGGAGAGGCAGGGAAGGAGGCCAACGGAGGGGGGCCAGTGGGGACTTAACATCATGGTGGGGGGTTTTGTTCTCCTTTAAAGATTTTCCACAAAGAGTCTATTTTTATTTCTTTAGCTGAAAAACTTTGACCTCAAACAAGGAGAACTTTCCTATGAAATATGCAAGAGCAAGCTGAAGCGTGGATATGATTACAGGATTAAAGTCAGGTCAAAACCAGGAACTAACTTTTTAACTGGAACATGGAGTGACTGGGCCCCGGGTGCTGAATGGCATAATGGTAAGCATCTGCAGATGGAGTTTAATTATTATTATTATTATTATTAACATTTATTTATAAAGCACCAGCATATTTTGCAGCGCTGTAAAGTAAATGTGTTTATACAACTAAATTACATTAATTACATACATAGAACATATGGAGTTACATACATCACAACCAATACCGGTACAAAAGGTGAGGAGGCCCTGTGAAAAGAAGTCTACAATCTAAAGGGAAGGGAATAAGACACAAGGTGTGGGAATGGGCAAGATCAGAATTGAGTGGGTGAGCGATGTGGTACTGTATGTGGTATTGCATTTGGTAGTTAAGCAGAGTGAGGGTAGGCTTCTCTAAAGAAGTGCATTTTAAGAGATCTTTTGAAAGCAGAAAGGTTGGGAGAAAGTCTGACAGACCGTGGGAGAGAATTCCGGAGGAGGCGTGCAGCCCTTGCAAAGTTTTGAATGCGAGCATGTGAGGAGGTAATTAGAGAAGAGTTGAGTAGCAGGTCAGTAGAGGAGTGTAGTAAGCGGTTGGGTGAGTATATAGAGATGAGATCAGAGATGTAGGGTGGGGCAGAGTTATGAAGTGCTTTGAATGTCAGGGTCATTAACTTGAATTTTATTCTGAAAGGTAGCGGAAGCCAGTGTAGGGATTGGCAGAATGGCGTGGCAGAGGAGGAGCGGTTGCTGAGGTATATGAGCCTCACGGCAGTGTTCATTATGAACTGGAAAGGTGACAATCTCTGGAGGGGAAGGCCAATTAAAAGAGAGTTACAGTAGCCTAGAAGTGATATGACGAGAGAGTGAATAAGAATTTTGGTAGCATCTTGGGTGATAAATGATCGTATTTTAGATATGTTCTTTAGGTGGAAGCGTCATGATTTAAAAAGTGACTGGATATGAGGAGTGAAGGACAGGGCAGAATCTAGGATAACCCCAAGGTACCGGGCCTGGGGAGATAGGGTGATAGTGGAATTGTTAGCTATGATGGATACTTCCGGGATGTTAATGGTGTCCATGTAAGAACACCTTTACCAACTCTGCTTACAGGGAAACTAAAAACCCAGCAAATGGTTGTAACCCTTTCCTTACCACACATTTTGTAGAATCGGATCATACGCTCTTAAACAGCAATCAACCCTTTGCAATCCAGGGCCCTGAGTTTTCTTTGCGTATGAAAGATGCTGGGAACTGGGATTTACAGTGCAGTGACTCCACCTAGTGGACAGTGAGGATCACAACTCAGGGGAATTCAACTAGGAAAATGCAGTAAACCAAGAAAAACTTTATATAAAGAATAAAAGAAAGAATAAGTTAAAGAGTGCAATGCGATAATATTCCTACACTGGGGAAATGTGGTTCTGTCTAATAACTAGCATAGTCTCTCTCCAGTCCGAGTGGACAACACAGTTTAGTTCACATGAAATCTCCCTTTTCCTAGATCTCTTATTCACCAGGTAGCGCTATCTGCCTCAATGTACCTCTCCTTTAGTATATAGGCTATAGCTCCCACGTGGCAGGCTCACCAGAATTACCTGTCCTCACACTGGGGACACACAAGGGTTGCAACTGGTATCAAACTGCTGAACATAATGCAGGGCAACCTTTCCTTCTAGGCTTTCCTTCAGATCTGTCCAGCTGAGCACAACATACAGTTTCACTTAGTACTGCCACTCTGCCACATTACATGATCCACTCTCCCTGCTGTTTCTCTCTGGCTGCAGCAGCAGGGGCTCCCTTTATCAGCTCTGTCTGTAACCATGTGCATTTGGCTCCAAAGTCAGATGGCTCTCCAGCCTGTAAACGGGCTGGATGATTTCACAGATAGAAAAACAGGGCTTATCTGATCCCCTACATTGTGTAACACTAATGCAAAAATGTAACACCAAAACATTAAACTTTAAAAATAAAGATTGTTTTAAACCACTAACCAACCTCAGTTGAACTAAACAGGCCCCCTGTTAATCCTCCCCAAACAGCCTGATGTCAATGGCCAACCAACAGCTAGCAGGTCTAAAGACATTTTTTTTTTTTTGCTGAAAACAGTGGTATTTCAGGTTCCTTGATCAAAGGTTATTGCTTTATATAACAAATAGACACTGCACTATTTTTCATAACTATTTATCTGCTAAATTAGAGGAAGCCAATTTGCTAGGCGATATGGGAACTGTTTTATATACGCAGACCATGAGGCATCTCCCACAAAGTTATGCAATTAGGGTTCCGCAGAACAGCCACACCAATAGTATTTGCACAACTTGATGAATGAGAAGATAGAGAAGGGGCGGCAGAGATGAGGAAGTACAAAGACAGATCTGGGACTATTGCTGTGTGTGGGCAGCTCTTTGTTCTCTTTGTTGCAATGAGCTCCATTTGCCTGTGTACAAGCTGAGTGAGAAAGCAAAGCAGTGCAGTGGACAACACACCAAGACACAAGCTTAGGGAAAAGGATAAACTTTACTTCTCTCAACAAACAGCAGAACATCTTTTCATTTGAATGAACTCTTATACTGTTTTTCCCAACTGTTATTCTTTTATGAGCCCATTTCACCATGTAACTTATCTTTTTGAAGAAACTAAGTTTGAATCTCCACCCCCCAAGTGTGATTAGAACTACCTGGGAAAAATCACTTTTTTAAAAAAAAGACCAGGAATATATTAGAAGGAATTAATGAAAACACTAGCCAGACTTGGAAACGGGTCAAAAAGAGCCTGGGCTCACCAAGATTGCTCCGGTATTAGTGCAGGCCAGTCATGGTTTTCTCTTCGACTCTGTGCAAAAATGTCTCTTTTGTGTACACTATTATAAAACTGTAAGTGCAGGAAAGTGGTTGGCTCTAAAGAGATACTAAATAATGTATTTGAGGGCATGCATTTAAGCACACAGCTAAGAGGGAATATTGCCTCAAAGTTTTGATTTGCCTTAACTTAAGTTCCAATACATCCTTCAAATTCATTGGCCTTCTTGCATGTTATAATTAATCAACTATGCCTTTTACAAGCATTTACAGCCTTACTTTTGGTATGTGTTCCCCCACACCTGATCTACAGTATTCAAACCGTAGGATTGATTTACTGGAGCCATGTAACTGCCCATAGCAACCAATCAGGTCTTTGTTTTTATTTTCTAACTGGTAGTAGCCTGATTAAATAAATTGTTTATTAGTTACACATGTACAAAATAGTGCTTATCTTTGTAAATCCTGATACAGGTATGGGACCTGTTATCCAGAATGCTCAGGACCTGGAGGTTTCCAGATAATGGATCTTTCCATAATTTAGATCTACTGTACATACCTTAAAGGCATTCTGTCATAATTTTTATGCTGTCGTTTTTATTTCTAAATTACACTTTTTACACTGCAAATAATTCACTCTATAATATAAAATTTCATTCCTGAACTAGCAAGTGCATTTTTTTTAGTTGTAATATTGGTGTGTAGGCAGCCATCTCTGGACATTTTTCCTGGTCATGTGCTTTCAGAAAGAGCCAGCACTGCACTATGGAACTGCTTTCTGGCAGGCTGTTGTTTCTCCTACTCAATGTAACTGAATGTGTCACAGTGGGAGCCGGATTTTACAATTGAGTGTTGTTCTTAGATCTACCAGGCAGCTGTTATCTTGTGTCAGGGAGCTGCTATCTGGTTACTGTCCCAATGTTCTGTTGTGTATCCCTTTAAGTCTACTAGAAAATCATTTAAACATTACATAAAGCCAATAGGTGGGTTATGCTTCAAATAAGGATCAACTATATTTTAGTTGTGATCAAGTACAAGCTACTGTTTTATTATTACAGAGAAAAAGGAAATCATTTTTTAAAATTTGGATTATTTGGATAAAATAAATTCCATGGGAGAAAGCCTTTCCATTATTCAGAGCTTTCTGAACAATGGGTTTCCGGATAACATATCCCATACTTGTATATCTATCCTATCCTGTTGCTACAAGTTAGGAAAAAAATGTGCATATGCTATATTGTAAATACAGATGGTGTCTGTGTGTTTTACCCCCTCTTTATAACACCAACCTGTGCTATGAAAAACCCTACCAGTAAACAGTCTTAGGGGCATATTTAAAAACACTGGAGACAAACATGCCCATAGCAACCAATCAGATCTTTGTTTTTGTTTTCTAACTTGTAGATGAATGTTCAAATGTAATTGCCAATTACTCTTAAAATTATCCTGGTCTGGCAACATCATCATCCAATGGTTTGCAAATGTTTGTCACCCCCAACTTAATACAGAATTAGTTGTATCTGCCTTGGGGTATGGATCATTTGTAAAACTATTGCTTTTGTTTCTGCTGTTTTTTCCCGGATAAATAGAGGGAGGATGAATTATGAACGTGTATTTGTGTCCCTTAAATGAAAAATTACATTGCATGTTGCATGTTAATTTCTGTGTAACATCCCCAGATTAAAGGGCATGTAAAGGCAAAAAAAATAAAATCCCATTTTTACTTTCTTTAATGAAAAAGAAACCTATCTCCGATATACTTTAATTAAAAAATGTGTACCGTTTTTATAAGAAACCTGACTGTGTGCAGTGAAATTCTCCCTTCATTTACTGCTGTGGATAGGAATTGTCAGACGGTCCCTAACTGCTAAGCAGGGAAACAGTCATACTTATGAGCAGCAGGGGGAGCCCCCACCTTACTTCCCAGCCATGCAGAACTCAAGCAGCTTTGTTTATGATGATCCCTAAGCAGCCCAGACCACACTGAGCATGTGCACAGTCTTTGTCTTGCAAAGATGTTTGACAAAGTGACAAGATGGTGATCCCCTGTTGCCAACTTTGAAAGCATAAATTATTTGTTTGATTAGGCTTGTGGTGCAGTAAGTTCATGTTTATATTTAGTATACAAAATACAGCATTTCTAGCCTTATTCTATTTTAGACTTTACATGCCCTTTAAGAAACAATTTACTCAGACTGTTCCAGTGTTTCTCTCTGAAAATTAAAGAAAAAGGCAAATGTACAACAGATGGTACTGACCAAAAAAGCCAAGCAGTACTTGTTGCAGTTGTGTAAAACATCTCCATTCCTATAGTCCTATAACAAACTTGTATTTCATACTGTTTCATCTACTGACCAAACAGTCTTTATTCCCCCAACCCAAAGTGGCAAAGCCCCCTTGCTCTTTGTTACTGTACCTTCATAGTGACAATATCACATGAAACATGAAATATACAGTCTGTAACATCTGTAACATTGTCTTTATACAGATTACTGTTTAACAGACACTGAAATTATGATGGTTGCCATCCCAATTTCCGGAGTACTAGCTATCTTATTCATTTTATTATGCTATTTCCTCGTCATTATGTAAGTATGAACTGATATTCGTTTGAAATCACTGGCAATTAATTCCTTGGCTTTTCTTAAGATCTTATTGTGAGCCATGATACTCTCTGATGATTTCTTTTGGACTAAATTACCTTTTTTTTTTGCCTGAATTACATTGCAGAAAACACGCAGAATGGATCTGTAATTGAAACATTTGTAATTTTTAAATAGCAAGATAGGTTCATCTTTTAGTTATTATGCTTTAAACAGATATTTAATTATGAGGTCTTCCTTGCTGTGCAGAGATCATTCCTTTTCTGACTGGACACCCTAGATATGTTCCTGCAGTTTCTCTATAATAGACACATATACTTGTACGGAACGCATTTTAGGACATCCTGCAGCGAAATACCTGTCCTTCATGCGATGTCCTATGCTTTTGGAATGGCGCATCGGTTGCTTTTACCATCAGTCATCGTCCAAATCTGCAGTGACACCTCTGTCCTCTACCCTCCCTTCTCAGCCGTCAGTCATACAAACTCATTTTCTAAGTGTTGCATGCCAACGTTTCTTTCAGTGGCATAACTAGATATTACTGGGCCCCACAGCAAATTATTTTTCAGGCCCCCAAAATGTCTATAGGTTTACCTGTTTTACAAATATTTATAGAAATCGTATATGGATTAGTGCCCCGTGGGACCCCTATACCTCCTGGGCCCTCCTACAGCCACAGGGTCTGCTTCCTCTGTAGTTACATCCCTGCTTTCTTCCTGTACCATTCTTGACCCTACATTAATACGTAATGACCCTTGCTAGTGCATTTAAAGGAGAAGGAAAGTAATTTACCAATTGGGGGTGCCAAATGTTAGGCACCCCAAGTGAGACCCTGTGGCTGTAGGAGGGCCCAGAATGTATAGGGGTCCCACAAGGCACTAATCAGTTTTCTGCTGATAGGAGCACCAGCCCAGAGTTTCAGGTAAGTAAATACATTCCAAATGTTAGGCAGTGTCAGACTGGGACACCAGGGGCCCACCAAAAACCCTTAAACCAGGGGCCCACCCAAAAACCTTTAGACTAGGGGACTACTATAAGTATTATTTTCTTCCTTTCCTTACTCAACCTCTAGTCTCTTTTCTTTACATACTATAACCTATTATTCCATCTATTTAGCCTCTTTATTCTCATAAAAATAGGGAATGGCCATGAAATAAGCCAAATGTTTAGAAGCAGGAGGGCCCACTGACACCTTGGCCCACCAGGAGTTTTCCTGTATCCTGGTGGGCCAGTCCGACACTGATGTTAGGTACTGGGGTGCCTAACATTTGGCACCTACAAGTGGTAAACGTCTTTCCTTCTCCTTTAAAGGAACAGTAGCATCAAAAACTGAAAGTCTTTTAAAGGATTGCCAATATAATATACTTCAAACCAAACTTGATAGTAGGGATGACATCACCGGATCAGAATTTTTCGGGGGAAACCAGGCTTGGATAAAATAGGTAAATCTTTATTGATCCATGTTTAAAATACAATAGTATGAGCAGGCAGGGGAACCAGCTTTACGCTATTTTATCCAAGCCCGGTTTCCGCGAAAATTTCTGATCATCCACCCTCTACTACCAATATAATAAACTGTTATCCTGCACTGGTACCACTGGTGTGTTTGCTTCAGAAATACATAAGCAAGCTGCTGTGTAGCCATTGAGGCAGCAATTTAAGCACAGTAGATAGATAAGTTCTGAAGAATCCCATTGTATACTACAGAGCTTATCTGTTATCTGCTGTGTATCCTGTGTCTTTTCTCCTTTTTCAGCTTTGAATGGCTGCCCCCATGGCTACACAGCAGCTTCTTTATATAAACTATAGTTGAGTTTCTGAAGCAAATTCACCAGTTTTACCACCACAAGACAAATGTACATTATATTTCACCTGTTACACCCACCAGAAAAAACTCCCTCCAATCTTCCAGAGCCTATAGCAACAGACAGGAGCTGCAGATGGCCATTATGTTTGCAGAAGACTTCACTTTACTTGCCTGTTTTATTATTTTAATATTCCTCTGCCAAAAATGTATGATGTATGAGCTTTTGCTTTATGTTGTATTATCTGTTTAATTCCAAATTTCTTTTCATGCTAAAGTTCCATAAAATATCACATTTCTTTCATAGTTGTAGGAAGAAGTGGCAGGATATTCCAGATCCATCAAAAAGTCATCTGGCCCAGAGCAAACTATTCATGCCAGATATTGGCTATTATTCACAGGTAAGAGTAGATACATATACATCTTTATAGATTCATATTTTGACTTCTATGCTGAGCCATTTTCTAGGAGCTATGTGGGTGGCTCTCTATCTGGCTTTTAGCAAAAAGTTAATAGAAGGGACTCAGGGCTAAGAAAAGCCAGCATATATTTACCAATAATTAATTAGGTGCTAAAATGAAATAAACCTCCTAATACAGGATTAAAGTCACAATAATAAAGCATATACGGACCCTGCACACTAAAAAAAGGACCAAACAAACTGGTGGTACTACAATTAAAAGTACATTATCCAAAGCTTAGACATAGGGGCAAATTCATTAAGATTCGTAGTTGCGCCAGGCGTAACTTCACCGCACTTCGCCGCACTTCGCCACACTTCGCCAGGCGTAGTTTCGCCAGGCGTAGTTTCGCCAGCGCTCCGCAAATTCACTATAATCCAAAGTTACGCTCAGGGGTAGCGCAAGGTTGCGAAGTTGCGCTAGCGTTGATTCGCTAAGCGAAGCGAAATTACGCTAACGATGGTTAATTCAAATTTCAATGGAGGAATATGTAGCAGCACTACAAATGGCTGGGAAACCTTCAAAACATCAAATAAAATTTTTATTTTGCCCTACACATGTGCCCACTGTGTAGTTAAGTTGCCATGAGTTAGGAAATGTAAGGGGGAAGGAGGGGATCCCCAAAAAATTTTTCGATCTTTTTCAGTCTATCACCTATAATATAGAAAAAACGCCAGCGTTTTTTGGGACTTAGAAAAATTTTTTTACTTTTTTTGAAGAAATCCCTATCTACTCTATTGCGCTTCGCCTGGTCTGGCGAAGGAAGTCTAGCGTAAAAGGTAGCGTTCAGAACAATGCGCGCGTTAGTGAATTTGCGTAGTTACGTCCATTGCGCAAATTCACCAGGTGTAAGGGTGCGAAGTTACACTAGCGAAGTAACACTAGCGAAGTTACACCAGCGTCCGTTAGTGAATTTGTGAAGTAACGAAAATGGCCAACGCTAGCGAATTGACGCTAGCATTAGACGCTTTGGCGCATAGTGAATTTGCCCCATAATGTACATCATAATGTACATTATATTCAACAAAATACATAGTAACATCTGCACACATACCACCAAATATTACATAGCGTATAACCATGATGAGAGAATTACCCTAATGTATAGTAGCTGAAACGTTACGGTACCACCAGTTTGTTTGGTCCTTTTTTTTAGCTTTCAAGATCTGTATATGCTCTATTTGGGTAAAAAGTTGCAAATAAATTATTGTCCTGACCACTGAAAAGCAGCCACAGAATCCTTTGTTTGTTCCCAACACTAACTTATTATTTTAGACATTCATTATAGGTTCTTCCAAAGCAGCACAAGCTGCAATAAATTTTAATGGATGCTGTTGCGCTATAATTATTATTCTTCATTAATTGTTTTATTGCCACCTACTGTAGAATCAACGGTACTGCCATGCTTGTATTTTGGTGTTGGTGCCATACAAATACATCTCCAAGTTGTTTTACGCTATAACTGACACAGCACTCAAGATTATAAATGCAAAAAGTTGTAATGTATTAGAATAAATCATACCACAGCCCATAGGGCGACATTTCGGGGTTCTCAGACCCCTTTCTCAAGCCAAGGGCACAAGTAGCAATTACACACATTAACACAGATGGGCTTCTACATAGTAGCACAGGGAATTGCATACAGGACATGACATCGCCAATAGTTATCCTCACCAGTTATCCTCTTAGTTACTCAACAATGTCCATAGATCCGAATCTCTTATCCCCATTCAACATTAATCCGCAGAACATCCAATTCAGCTAAAAGAGAGAAAACAAAAACAGAAAACAGTGAAACTAAAAATATCTCATCATAAAAACACATAAATTGTTATCTTTATTGAGGCCATTGAGCCAATGTGTTTAACTGATGTATCCACCACACCTCGTTTTCTCAGTAATAGTTCCATATCACCTCCACACCTAGGCGTGGGCACACATTCTAAGACCATATATTTGAGATCCATGTCAAAATGGCCCATTTCAACAAAATGTCTTGAAACTGGTAATTTTACATTGTCTTTTCTAATTGTGGATCTATGCCGATATATCCAAGTCTTTATCTGTAACGTGGTCTCCCCAACATAAAGGAGACCACAGGGACATAGTAATACATAAACTGCAAATTTTGACAGACAAGAATAGTATCCCTTAAGTGGATATTTACTTCCAGTAGTAGGATGTTCAAATGTCACCCTCTTATGTACACACCAACATTGGGTGCATGACAAGCAAGAAACATACCCTGAGATCTTTTACCAATGTATGTTTGTGTCAACACTGGGGTTTCTGTAGTAACAGAATGGACCAATTGACTGCCCAATGTTCTACCTTTTTGATAAGATATCAATGGGGTAGACCAAATTCCTGGATATCGAGGTAAGAGGATTTAAGGCTTCTCCAATGTTTACGAAGGACTGTAGCAACAGTATCACACCTGTCACTATATTGGGTAACAAAAGGTATACATTGATCCCTACATTTTCTTACGCCTAGGTTTGGTTTTCCTCGCCCGTGATTTAGCTCTATCTGGAACATATCTGGGATACCCACATGCTAAAAAATGTATCATATCCTTCCATAATTGCTCAAGTCTTTCTGGCTGACTTACCAACCTCTCCATCCAGGAAAACTGGCACAAGGATCCTGTCCAACATGGAGGCCATGGGGCAGAACAAAGAACTAGTGTGGTGGCGGTCGATGATGTGTTTGTGATATGGAGGGGTGACATTAATTCCCTTATGCGGTTCCATCAGAAAATTAATGAAGGGCATCCAAATATTTCATATACCTTGCCTATGGAGAGTACGTCCATCCAATATTTGGATGTGAAGGTGATTAGACAAGGAGGTGGGTTTGCTACTGAGTTATATTTCAAAACCCACAGACAGGAATCTACTATGACATTATAGGAGCCACCACCCTGCACATACTAAGGATTCTATCCCTTTAAGCCAGTTTTGGTGGGTGGAGAGGTTGGCCCAGAGAATCATTGTGAGAATCGTAAACGGAAGAGACAAACACAAAGTGACCACATAAAAAGGGCACAATAAGGAGCTGATTTATCAAAGGTTGATTTTCAAATTGATGTGAATTTTTTTTAACTCTAATAAATTCGAATGTTCTCACAACTTGAATGGGAGGTTATTTAAAAAAATATTTAGGCTGTCTAAAAAACCACTCGAGTAGGAACGACCTGAAAATTTGATTCGTATTCTAATCGAATACAAATGAAACTCGAATCAAATTTTCCTCCAAAAAAAAACCCCTTGAATGTCAGGAAGGCTATTAACATCTTCAAATAGGTTAACTGACCTCTGCCATTGACTTGTAACTGAATTTGGCTGTTTTTAGGTTGTGAACATTCAAATTAGAACTGTTTCCATGGTCAAGGTGTGATAAATCTCACATTTCAATTTACACTTGAGTTGGTGCTTTTAAATTCGAATTTGTGAGTTTTGACACAAAAAAAAAATCTAAATTTGAATTTACCATTTGAACCTTAATAAATCTGCCCCTAGGTGTAGTTTACCACAATTTGTTAGGGTACCATCACCACAGAATCTGGAGCATACTTCAAAGAGCCAATGCCCCTCAGTTTCTATGTTTTATAATGTCCCCAAACACAAAACAAAGATATAAAACCCAAACAAATAGTTGTAGACATTATCAAAGAAGATGTTTTAATACAATGTTAAAATAAACAGTGTGCTTGCAAATCCATTTATACCAATTGGGTAAATTCTCTTTTTTTTTGTTGCAGGAACCAGTGTCAGAGCCAGCCTTGAATAATAACATCTTGTCATTAATTTCTAATAAACCAAGTCCAAATATAACTCTGTAAGTATCATCATTCTACTTACAGTATGCTATTTTACTGTTTTATATTCCCATTGAGAGCAATAATTGGAACTCTCTATAACAGGTTTTCTCACAGCCAGAAGAAGAGAGACACCATGTGGGACATTCACTAAGATTTGTAGTTGTGCCAGGCGTAGTTTCGCTAGCGCTCCGCAAATTCACTAAAATCCGAAGTTGCGCTCACGGGTAGCGTAAGGTTGCGAAGTTGCGCTACCATTGATTCGCGAAGTGAAGTTACGCTAGCGATGGTTAATTTGCATACGGCTCCAAATTCAAATTTCAATGGAGGAATACGTAGAATCACTACAAATGCCTGGGAAACCTTCAAAACATCAAATAAAATTTTTATTTTGCCCTACAAATGTGCCCACTGTATAGTTAAGTTGCCATGAGTTAGGAAATGTAGGGGGGAAGGAGGGGAGCCCCAAAATTTTTTCGATCTTTTTCAGTCTATCACCCATAATATAGAAAAAACACCAGCGTTTTTAGGAACTAAGAAATTTTTTTAACTTTTTTTGAAGAAATCCCTATCTACTCTATTGCGCTTCGCCTGGTCTGAGGTGGAGAAGGAAGTCTAGTGTAAAAGGTAGCGTTCAGAACAATGCGCACGTTAGTGAATTTGCGTAGTTACGTCCCTTGTGCAAATTCGCCAGTCGTAAGGGTACGAAGTTACACTAGCAAAGTTACGCCAGCATCCGTTAGTGAATTTGCAAAGTAACGAAAATGCCCAATGCTAGCGAATTGACACTAGCGTTAGGCGCTTCGGCGCATAGTGAATTTGCCCCCATGTATGCAGCATACTATAGATGTAAAAAATCCAAGTACAGGTATGGGACCTGTTATCCAGAACATACGGGACTTAGAGTTTTCTGGATAATGGATCTTTCCATGATTTGGATCTTTATACCTTAAGGGGCAGATTTATCAAAGGTCGAATTTTGAGCTATTTTGTGTGTACTTCAACTAGGGAATAGTCCAAATTTGAGTCGAATTTGAAAAAAATTAGAAAATTCGAATATTGAAATATATTATGTACTGTCTCTTTAAAAATTCGACTTCGACCATTTGCCACCTAAAACCTGCCGAATTGCTGTTTTAGCCTATGGGGGACCTCCTAGACCCTATTTGGATTCAATTAGTGGACTTTGAAAAAACCTTTGGGAAAAACCTTGAATCCAATTCGATCGAATGTGCTATTCCTTCCATTCGTATGATTCGAATTCAGTCGAATACGGACCTATTCGATCATAAATGGACCTATTCGACCAAAAAAAACCTTCAACCTTCAAAAAAAAAAATCATGCATTAAATAGGCTGCTTTTGCTTCCGATAAGGATACATTATTTCTTAGTTTGGATCAAGTACAAGGTACTGTTTTATTATTACAGAGATATGTATTTATTCCCTCAATGCACCATATTACATATGTCTATTAGACTTGAAAATCTTGTGTATATCCTATAGTAATGTAATGTTGACAATCTCAGACTAAATACATTTAATACAATTTAACAAAATGAATACAAGTAAGACATGCAACAAAGAAAAGTTTCTCAGTATAAGCTTCTCTTTTGAAAAAGGGTATTATACAGTATATTTTAGTAATCCTTTAATTATGCCATTTTTATAACAGTATAATAGGTCTAATTCGCTTTTTCTTTCCCCCAGAGTTAACTGGTTTAACAAGTTGATCTTTGGCGAGCCTGAAGACTATTCTTTCAATGGCGATCGTAACATTTTTGAAAGAGAAGACCCGATAAATTCACTTCTTATCCCTGAGTTTACAGAAGTTGAATACATGGTGGATATCTGCCCACTTAAGGATGATCCAAGCAATCCAAGCAAGGATAAAAAAGAAGTTGATGCATTAGAAGACTTGGGAGATCTACCTTTAGAGTTTGACAACTCAATCAATAAAATGTTTCTTGATATTTTAAATGAAAACCCTGTTGAACATGAGGCACAAGTAACAAATGACATAGTAAGACATGTTGCCGACAAAGAAAATGCATTTCAGAATGAAAAAGATTTTTCCCTTTTCAAGGAAATCTGTGCGAAACAAGTACCATATGTGTCACAGATTGCAACCAACTCTGTGTGCTCTTATTACAACTGCAAGCAAGATAGTTCTTTAGTAACAGACCTGTCAAAATGTTGTTGTAATAACCATGACCAAAGTTTTCCACTGGAGTCGCTTCCTTACCGACCAGCAGGAGGATTTGTTAAGAACAATTTAGATGATGGCTTTGATGATGATGATGATGACGTATGTAATAAATTGGACTACAGCCTCCTTGCCAAGACAGCTGTAATGTTACAAAACAAAAATATAATCTTGAATAGTTTAACGGATGAAGAAAACTGTCTGTCCATGATTTTGGAAAAGTCCCATAAGACATGCCCTAGTGGCAAATTTAATCACATGGCAAATCTTTTTCTGTCTTTCTCCCATAACAGACCCGATGAACTTTGTTTCCAGCAAAATGTAATAAACAATTCAGTCAAGTTGACAGTTTGCAACCCAACCGAAACCACTTTCAAGGAAGCACAAAATGATGCAGCAGAAACACATGCCCCTACTATGATTGAAATCTGTGGATACCAGAGCTTTGTAGATGCAGTTCATCAAGAAGAAACACTGACTCATTGTACTCTTGGAAATACCAAAATCCCCATTACTGAATATAAATCTTTTGATAGCGCCCTGCAGGAGGCAAAATATGAGCCAGACTTGGAAAATGGCAACCGCATCTGTGATTCACCCATTCTTGTGTTTGGTGACTCTTGTAATGGAGATACAGAAGTGAAAAGAATGTACAGTTATGCCCTCCAAGCGCCAGTGAATGATGGTAGTATAAGAAATAAAAACTTGGTAGAAGTTCTTGGGTGCGATTGTTCTGATTCTCGAAATAGCCATTTCAATGAGAGCTGCTTGGATAATTACTGTAAACATGTTACAGTATCAATGAAGCAACAGTCTATGTCTCCAGTTTCTTCCGATCACTCCCACAGTGAAGGCACAGCAGCAAATGTTCATCAGGTAGAACATGAGAATAATGGTGGGTCCATATATGCTTTGACATTTGACATATCCAACCATTCCAGGAATTTCAAAAAAGCCATGGACTTAAAATCCTCAGTTGGCAAGAACGATGATAATATTGTGAATACGTTTTCATTTAAACTTGATCATTTTAAATCAAATACCGAGAACGGATTTGCCTCCGTTCAGAATCACCATTTTTTGGATTATCCATCTGAAAGGCAAACGCTGGAATTTGAAAATATCTCATATTTACCTAGCGTTTAATCATTAAAAACCAACCACATCTGTTTCAATGACTAAACATAAACTGATTGCAAAGGGAACACTTTTTCTTGTATTTCTTTGCATTCAATGAAAGACACTGGATCACTTTAACAAAATTTAGGTTCATATCCTACTTAGAAATTGTATGATGGAGGCTGCGGTCAAACATGCAGACCAACGCGAGCCATTTCACAGTGTTCACAAAGTTTACACAAGTTAATATGTAGATGCCTGAGAGAGAGAGACCACCCCCTTTAGACATGAAGCAGTGTAGTTGGTTCTTCACATTGGGGGCAAGGAGGTTGTGTGATGGCCTGCTGGGTGATGTTGTGATGGCTGAGATTTTAAGATCTATAGTAGGTTTAGTATCAGTTTTTGTATATTTTTGTATATTTTGTATATTTTAATTGGGATAAGTGATGGGTTTCGCCGTTCGCGAATTTTTTGCTGGGACAAATTCGCCCATCACTAATTGGGATATTGTTCTATTTAGAGATTAAGGGGCCAATTCACTATGGGTCCAATATCGAGGGTTAATTAACCCTCGATATTCGACTAGGAACTAAAATCCTTCGACTTCGAATATTGAAGTCGAAGGATTTAGCGCAGATAATACGATCGAAGGATTATTCCTTCGATCGAACGATTAAATCCTTCGAATCGAAGGATTTAAATCCAACGATCGAAAGAATATCCTTCGATCAAAAAAAGTATGGACCTTCCCCATAGGCTAACATTGACTTTGGTAGCTTGTAGATGGCGAACTAGGGGGTCGAAGTTTTTTTAAAGAGACAGTACTTAGACTATCGAATGGTCGAATAGTAGAACAATTTTTACTTCGAATAGTTCGATTCGAAGTCGTAGTCGAAGGCCGAAGTAGCCCATTCGATGGTCGAAGTAGCCCAAAAAAAACTTCGAAATTCGAAGTTTTTTTACTTCGAATCCTTCACTCGAAGTTAGTGAATCGGCCCCTAACAGTGTCGAACTGCCTTCTTGCTTTTAAACATTTGGCCTATTTCATGGTAACTCCCTATTTATTTATGGGGGAAAAATGTGTAATAATGAAAGAATATAGTAAGTAGATATAAAAGACTAGGAGAATAAAAAGGTTTAGTGAGGAGAGGAAGAAATAAAAGTTTGGAAATGGCACTCACGCTAAGGTTTTCTGATGGGCCCCTGGCATACAAGTCCGTCACTGGAGGTTAATGACCAGTAATATCATAAATAAAAATGAAACATCATTTTGTAAAGTGATTAACCATTTACAGAGCTATGTCGGATTTGTCTCTTTTTTCTAACTGCTCTTTCTAACTTCTCCCTCTCCCGTCTTCTGTCTGTTCTTAACTCTGCTATGAGAACCCCCTCCTTTCACCAATGAGAGAACAGACTGCTCCACCATTGAAAGGGGGCCTGTTACCCTAGAAAACAATTCCAAATCCTAATTTATCATATTAGTCAAGCAAAATAAATTATTTATATTGTGTTCCATTTAACCTGAGAATTCACAATCACAGCAAGATGGTAGGTACCATTTTGTAAACACTGTTATTAAGGCAAATTTTGCATTATCCCAAAATCTTGTTTATGTGACAGAGTGGGGGAACCGATGCACATGTTCATACAGTGGTTACAAAATTAGATTTAAATTGAGAGGGGAAATTTGGGGAGACCAGTGACATCAAGGAAAGAATGGAAAGTTAAAGTAACTGCCTGCCCTGCTTGTATGCCTAGGGCATAGAGGTGAGGCAGGCAATAAATGATTGACAGCTATGATTTTCAAATGCATTGATAACACGTTTATAATAATAAAAAAAATAATAAAAATAAATACAATAATACTAAAATAATAAAAAAATAATTTAGGTTTCATGCTCAGTTTGAAAATGAATTTTATTATACAGCTTTTTATGTCTGGGTGACAGGTTCCTTTAAAGCAAATAATAACTAAATCTTTTTTGCGTATTTAAAAGTCCTTCGCTACTTTATTATATCTTTTATTTTTTTTTAGGGGGGGAGGGGATGGATGTGGAACAATAAGCAGTTGTCCAGCAACAAATGAATGCACTATTGATACAAAGTCAAGGATAAGCCTCAAACATATTTTAAAAGCTTAAAACTTATGAATATTTAAAAGCTTTTTTTGGGACACGCACCCCAGTGTTATTAGTAAACTCATACAGAGTTTCATTAAAGCTTGCTAGTGCCAAGATTATATGGATGCAGCTTATATTGTATATTTATACGCCAATAAATGACTGAAGCTTATTAATGTGCAACGGGCAATGTTTTTGGGCCACTGCTCTGAGTTGCCATTTCTAACTATAATCCACTTCCATGTATGTCTAAGAAATAAGCACAAGGTTTTCTCATTGAATTTCTAATTAATTAGAGTTTATTTATAAGTTTAATAATATTCTTTTTTCAAAAGAAAGACAACATTTTTATCAATGGTGTCACTTCAGCAAATTTGGTTCTGAAGACATTTCTTGTATTTCATCAAACTTCAGTGTGTTCATCAGCCTTCTACCTCCTCTTCCTCCCACTGGAATACTTAACCTCCTCTCTCTCCAATCATTCCTTCAGTATTCCAAAATAAGCATCACTGGGAGAATTTATATCATATGGCTGGCTGCCTATAGTCTTTTACTTCCATGATGAATCTAGATTCAGATACTGATTCTGTCATGCAGCCATTTATTACATTGCAGCTCATGTTCTATTAAGCCATGTAAAATTAACTTTGGTTTCCAAGTCAACCACACAATGCCTCATATACCTCTTCTTCATTCATGCAGGCATATAAGGCTCTATATAAGCTCACAAAGCCACGGTTTTGTTCTCTATTTCTGCTTTGATAAGACTTTTCTTCATTTTCCACTCTTTTTTACCATCTTTTTGCTATTTCCTTCTTTAAAAAGACATTGGAATGTTTTTCTTTTAGTTCCACCTTGGTGGTCTCTTTCTTATTTTTCGTCCCCTTACTTGGCACCTTTTTGGTCTTTTTCTTCTTTAAACAGATAGTGGAGGGTTTTGCTTTCATCCATCGTGTAGGGTGTGTAGAAAGGTCAGCTTTATGATCCTCAGTTTGGCACATTGTGGAGTTTGGCCCTTTGCTTTCCTCTCTGCATTGCAAGAAATGTGTGTCTCATTTATTTCTCTTTGCTTGATGAATCATTTTCAGTGCTGCAGAATTCGGTTTTCTTGCAGTTCCACCATTTCAACATTTCCTCATCTTTGCCAAAAATGGAGACCTCATTTCTCTCTTTTTATTGAGTAGGTTGAGGCCTTTTTTAGCTCTTCTGTATTGGTGCATAGCTGTGGTTTTTCATCTGTTTCCAACTCACTGGTCCTTGTAATTTGTTTCTTAAAAAATTAAACTTTGTAAAGATGCCAGAATGGACTTGTGTCTCTTTTTCTTCCTTATTTTTTGCACCACATATATTTTTCACTTGAGAAGTTGTGTTATCTTTAGACAAATGTTTATTTCTAGATTTAGGGGCCCATTTACTTAGCTCGAGTGCAGGAATAGAATTAAAAAAAACGTTGGATTTCGAATGTTTTTTTTTGGCTACTTCGACTATAGAATGGGCTACTTCGACCTTCTAAAAATCATTAGAATATTCGACCATTCAATAATCGAAGTACTGTCTCAACCCCCTACTTCGCCACCTAAAACCTACCGGGGGGCAAGGTCCCCATAGGCTTGCTAACAATTTTTTGGTCGAAGAAAAATCGATCGAACTATTTGCGGTAAATCCTTCGACTTCCATATTCGAAGTCGAAGGATTTACATTCGGCAGTCGAATATCGAGGGTTAATTAAACCTCTATATTCGACCATATGTAAATCTGCCCCTTGATGTTACAAATATTTATAAAAGGTTTTAGTAGCTGTCTAAAACAGAAAAAGATGCCATGGTATAGCCTAATGGAAAGGCAAAATGATAAGTAAGAACAGGTTAACGTGAAAGAAGTTTAAACCAACTACTATTTCCTGTGATTGCTTGTAATTTAAAGGGGAACTATTGTGAAAATGAAAATTTTATATAAGCTTCATCATACTGAAATAAGAAACTTTGCAAATACAATCAATTTTTTTGGTCAAAACTCACAAATTCGAATTTAAAACCCCCAACTCGAATTTGATTTTAAATATGAGATTTATCCCACCTCAACCCTGGAAACAGTTCTAATTTGACTATTCTCCACCTAAAACCTGCCGAGTTCATGTAGAATTCAATGGCAGAGGTCCCTTGAGCTAGTTGAAGATGTTAATAGTAGTGATGAGCCCAATGATTTGCCAAGTTTTGCTTTGAAAATGATGCCCCATAAAAAAAAAAGTTTTTAGGTCGGGACCTTTTGATTAAATTTTTCACTAAAAGGGATAAAATGCTGCTCTATGCAGCAATCAATAGGCCTTGTGCTAAACTTTTTATTTTACTACATAGGGCATTAATGTGCTTTCACGTTTTCCATTCTTGATTCTTAAAAGTCAATCACATTCTCAGAAATACACCCTTTATATAATGAAAACATGACACAGAGACTGTAGCTGGGGGACATGATGGGCTTCTTTTCACAAACTCTTCTGATTATAGAAGGGGGAGGGAAGGAAATAAGGGGAAAAAACAAAACTGATCCAATAGAGTTTTATTACAGTTAAAATATGTTTTTTTTTTAATTGAAATAATTGGCAAAACATATTTCATTAAACTGAAAGAATAGGCAATATGTATTCTCACAGTTAGTTTGCTCAAGTTAAACAAAGGTTACAGTTAAATTGGGTTGTAAAAAAAACCATCAAGTTCAACCACTTGAAAGGAAACCCAGTCTTTGTTTCCAAAGATAATAACCTCAACCTTTCCAGTCTAACCTCATAGTTTAAAACCCCTATTCCATTGACCATCTTAGCTGCATGACTCCTCCTCTCCAGCTCAGTAATATGTTTCTTAAAAACAGAAGCCCAAAACTGCACTGCATACCGAAGGGGAGGCTTACCAGGAATCTATGCATAAACATAATTATATGCCCTTTTTATGCAAGACAGTACAGTAGAGTTTCATGAGGTGTCACCCTGAGATTTAACTCTACTTTCAGCTGAGTTTTTAGGTATATCTAGAAGAGAAAAGGGGCATTTTCCCCAGTTCTTACCCTGACCTTAAGGCTGAGCCACCCACCACTGCTTGAAGCCTCTAGGGGGTCAGTGCCAAAGTTTAAGATGGTCTGAGTTAGATGGACAGTTCTAAAGTCCCACACAGAGTCACACACATTTGCTGGAAAAACAATATATAGCAGGCATTTTGCCTGATGTTAGGGGAACTGCCCAACCTTTCTAGTGCTCCATTTGAGTAATACCCTACATGTTTGTTCAATCTGATTGTACATTTGCACCTCTGCAACTTTTGCAGCAAATGCAACACCTGGATTACTTTTTTGCATCCTTAGGTGTGGGAATAATGTAAACAGCGTGTAATCTGTATTGTATTCTGCATGGACATTAGTAGAGTTGCCATATCACTCTCAAAACAGAAAACCTATTGAATACACCTGCTGCAAGTTGGATGCATGACTGCAAACAACTCTACTAGTCATGCATCCAACTTGCAAGATGTATATTCAATAAGTGCCGTCTTTTAAATGGCATTACAAACATAGGTATTACTCATTCTCCTGCTAATAAGATCTATGCCCAAGTCATGCTTAAAGGGATACTGTCATGGGAAAAAAAAAATTCAAAATGCATCAGTTAATAGTGCTGCTCAAGCAGAATTCTGCACTGAAATCCATTTCTTAAAAGAGCAAACAGATTTTTTATATTCAATTTTGAAATCTGACATGGGGCTAGACATTTTGTCAATTTCCCAGCTCCCCCTGGTCATGTGACTTGTGCCTGCACTTTAGGAGAGACATGCTTTCTGGCAGGCTGCTGTTTTTCCTTCTCAATGTAACTGAATGTGTCTCAGTGAGACATGGGTTTTTACAATTGAGTGTTGTTCTTAGATCTACCAGGCAGCTGTTATCTTGTGTTAGGGAGCTGTTATCTGGTTACCTTCCCATTGTTCTTTTGTTTGGCTGCTGGGGGGGAAAAGTGAGGAGGGGGTGATATCACTCTAACTTGCAGTACAGCAGTAAAGAGTGATTGAAGTTTATCAGAGCACAAGTCACATGACTTAGGGCAGCTGGGAAATTGACAATATGTCTAGCCCCATGTCAGATTTCAAAATTGAATATAAAAAAATCTGTTTGCTCTTTTGAGAAATGGATTTCAGTTTGCATATGCAAATTAGGGGCGGGGAGGGAAATTGTGTGACTTTCTGTTACAAAACAAGGAACTAAAAAATATGTTTTCTCCTTCGCACCCCTAATTTGCATGTGCAGATTATGATTCGTATTCGTTTCTTTATTGGGCTGAATCTTTCACGAAGGATTTGGGGGTTCAGCCGAATTCAATATAGTGCAAATTTTGGTGCATCCCTACTTTTCACATATCGTAAGGACATTTTCCACATTTTTACTGTTACCCGAATATCTAATTTGTGACAAACATTGCAAATTTTGCCAACGTCTTAGAATGTGTTCCGTATGTTTTGTTCCAACTCGATAATGCAGTGAGTGTGAAGGGTATATTCTCCATTTCTCTGGAGACAAGGAAAGAACTGCATTTAGATATAGCATTTATACATACACATAATAAACATGAACAAAAATGTGGGGCGAGCCACCAGAAAGCCCACCCATCTGAAGTCATCAGAAACTTTTAAAAGAATAACAGCCAAGCAGAAGTGTACATGAGGGTAGTTGGGGTAACTTATTTCTTGACCTCTGTCACTTCAGGCCAAATGCACAAGTAAGTGAGCAAGATGGAGTCATGCAGTAGATCCTGCAATAGGGCCCTTTTCCCCCCTCCAGGCCCCCTGTGATTGCACAAACTTCTGTATGATAGTTATGTCACTAACTACACCAACTTCTAGCATTGATGGTTCTCCACCTCTAACCTGCCCATTATTATTCTGGTCCCATGTTGTGCTGAGGTTAAGATGGAACTTAAAGGGGTTGCTCACCTTCGCGTTAACTTTTAGTATGACGTAGAGGCCTCTATCCAGTACTCTGCTATTCTCATAATCAAATCAATGCATGGTTGCTAGGTTGATTTGGACCCTAGTTACTAGATTAGTTAAGATGCAAATTGAAGAGCTGCTGAATAGAAAGCTAATAAACTCAAAAGCCACAAAGTCTGGGAAGGAGTTACTTATGCAGGGAGCTTCTCTGGTGACACCGAGGAATAGAACTGAGCAACCAAGTATCAGCTTCCTATAGCAGTAAATTAGGTTTTTGCCTGTCCAATGCTCAGACAGAACAGCAGAGGGGGCTGCTATAACATGACAATAGCATCATAAAAACAGCTAATGCATGGAATCTAAAAGAAAAAAAATAGTAATTTAAAATTGTAAAAGTGCTCAGAAGAACACCGCGTGTGGGTAAAAGTTCCTTTAATAGCCAAAACTAGCACGTTTGTATACATTTTGGTAATAGAAGATTCACTCCCATTGAAGGGATGGTTCACAATGAAAGGAGACCCGTCACCCAAAAAAAATATTCAAAATACTGTTTTATCACATTAGTCAAGCAAAATTAACTTTAATTACACTATATACATTATTTGAATCTTTTTTCTTCAGTCTGGGAGCTCATAATTATAACAAGCAGGCAGGTGCCATTTTGTGTTATTAAAGGGGTTGTTCACCTTTGAGATAACTTTTAGTATGATGTAGAGAGTGATATTCTGAGCCAATTTGCAATTGGTTTTCAATTTTTATTAATGAAGGTTTTTGAAGGATTAAGTAGGGGGCACTAGAAGGTCAGGACTGGACTAGACAGAATGAAGAGGGCGAAGGTCAGGACAGGAACCAACTGGATGGGACAGGACGGTGTGGATGTAGATCAGATCAGGAGACAGGAGCAGACTAGAAGTATAGGACAGGACAGTGCGGGTGTAGCTCGGGAGCAGACTTGATCGGCAACTGATAGTGAGAGGAGACTGGAGCAGATAGCAGGAAAGGACTGGATAGCGAGAGGACTGGAGCAGAAAGCAGGAGAGGACTGGAGCAGAATGAAACTGGAGCGGATAGCAGGAGAGGACTGGAAAAGGCAGGGCAAGATGCAGAGCAAGATGAGGGAAAATATAGACAGGGTACAGGTCAGAAGAGAACAGGAAGCAGGAACCAGAAAGGCAAGGTCAGATCAAGGTCAAGGCAGAATAAGGTTAAGGCAAGATCAGGTTTGGAGTGAGGAGCAAAGCAAGATTCAGAATACAAGGAAAGCTGAGCAGTGCAAGGTCAAGGCAAGGTTAAAGAAAGGAAAGATCAAGGTTTAAAGCAGGACCGGATCAGAACTGGAAGGGGAAGATAAGGCAGATCAAGGCAGGACAAGACAGGGAAGGGTTCAGGCAAGGCAGAACAGGAAGAAGGCTAGAACAGGAACCCATAGCTAGGGACAATACCACACTGCTAGGATGGGAACCAAATGCTCAGGCAAGGTGTGTTCGGAGGGCTGGCCTTAAATAGGGCAGAGTCAGCTCTGATTGGCTGACTGAAAACCAATCATGCTGCTGCTGGGCTGAGGCTGCAAAGACCAGGTAATGTATAGTGAAAACCCTAGCAGGCTGCTCACCTGGCCCAGTTGTCAAGGCATCAAGCTAGAAACCCAAAGGTCCCTGGTTCAAATCCAAGCAAATCCTGACATGAGCCAATCTGATACTTATTTAAACTTAAGAGGGAGAGGGGGTATTTTTTCGTATTAGGTGAAAAGAACATAAAGATTGTATCCTTGCAGTGTTATAGTATGTATAGATATAGTTTATAGAAGAAAATGAAAAAAGTTCAAGACCTTGAACACCTACATATGGGGGATATTTGTGAAGTTTCAAGTTCTGGGGGAGCTCTGGGGGAGGGGGGAGAGGTTATGGAAACAAAATTGCAACTTTTTTCCACTACCATGTTGTTTTATTTTCTCAAGAACTAGAATACAATACAATCAAAATACAAGACAAAATAGTTCGGCCACAATTAGTCGCAGGAAAAAAGTTGCATACAAACAAAAAACTGTTCTATTCATTTGCAATGAGGATTAAGAATTGGACTATTTTATGAATTTATCGATACTTTATTGCCAAGATTTTCATGCAATTTTTTTGCATTGTTGTTTATTCACCACATATTTTTCTTAAAGGATAAGTAAACCTTTAAAATAAGTGAATGTAAAATTGATGAGGGGGCTATTCTAAGAAATTTTGCCATGTACATTCATTGTTTATTTATTTTTTATTCCAAGATATTAAAATTGGAACGTACAGAGTAGAGTACTTAAAGGGATACTGTCATGGAAAAACATGTTTTTTCCAAAACACATCAGTTAATAGTGCTGCTCCAGCAGAATTCTGCACTGAAATTCATTTCTCAAAAGAGCAAACAGATTTTTTCAATTTTGAAATCTGACACGGGGCTAGACATTTTGTCAGTTTCCCAGCTGCCCCAGTCATGTGACTTGTGCATGCACTTTAGGATGGAATTACTTTCTGGCAGACTGTTATTTCTCCTACATAATGTAACTGAATGTGTCTCAGTGGGACTTGGCTTTTACTATTAAGTGCTGTTCTTAGATCTTCCTGGGAGCTATTATCTTGTGTTAGGGAGCTGCTATCTGGTTACCTTCCCATTGTTCTGTTGTTAGGCTGCTGGGGGGGGAAGGGAGGGGGTGATATCACTACAACGTGCAGTAAAGAGTGATTGAAGTATATCAGAGCACAAGTCACATGACTGGAGGCAGCTGGGAAATTGACAATATGTCTAGTCCCATGTCAGATTTCAAGATTGACTATAACAAAATCTGTTTGCTCTTTGGAAAAATGGATTTCAGTGCAGAATTCTGTGGAGCAGCACTATTAACTGATGTGTTTTGAAAAAAAAGAAATTTTCCCATGACAGTATCCTTTAAATATGTATGAATTTTGTTACAACAGTGCCACCTGCTGGTCAGTTTCCAACCAGTCTGACCTCCAAGTAGTCAATGAAGTTTTCAGGAGAGAGAAAGAGGCTGCTCTGATGTTCTACTGCTTAGGAAAGGTTTAAGAATGGTTTTTACTTTTTTTTTTTCTAAGCAAAGAAACATCAGAGCAGCCTCTTTCTCTCTCCTGAAAACTTCCTTAACTACTTGGTGGTCAGACTGTTGGAAACTGACCAGCAGCTGACACTGTTGTAACAAAATTCATTCATATTAACAGTACATTTATCCCTTTAATATCTTGGAATAAAAACCAAATAAATAATGAATGTAAATGACAAAAATGCTTACAATAGCACCCTCATCAATTTTACATTCACTTAGTTTAAATGTTTACTTATCCTTTAAAGGAGACATATTGTGTTAAAGAAAAGAATGTGTCAGTGCATTATACTGTTCTAAATATAAAAGGTATTTGCGTAAGCTAAAACCCTACTTTTTCCATTTCCCCATTACCATTTCTCTCTGCTTCTTTTCCCAGGCTGTGCAGCGGAGCCAGCAGCACTCAGCAACAGCTAGGCAGAACCCTGCTTGTGTGACTGCAGGACTGTCCCTCCTCCTACTTTGCTTCTGGCAGAGACTGTTAGAACCCGCCCCGCAATCTCAAATGTTGATAAATATGACCTTTAGTTAGGCTGGTTCACCAAATCAAATTCCCTCTGTAAATCATCGATGGCTTCATCTACAAAGTCTCAGACAAGGTTCTCCCAAGGTGTAGCTCTAGAATGTAAAGAGTTGCTTCTCACTTAAGGCCTAATCTGTAGCTACATAGACATACAGAAGAAAGGACGGCACTCCGATACGTGGAATAGATGTTTATTCCAAACACATACAAGGATCCAACGCCCTACGCGTTTCGGGAATCACTCCCTTAATCGTAGCTACATATATTAACCTTGCCTAAGACTTTGTAGATGAAGCCTTCAGTGAGAAGCAACTATTTGCACTCCATTCTAGTAGGTGAAAGAACTGCACCTCAGGGCACCTTGTCTGAGACTTTGTAGAAGAGGCCTTAAGTGCAGCTCTATGATCTACCAGAATGGACTGCAAAGAGTTGCTTCTCACTGAAGACAGAGCTGCCTACATTTGCAATTATTGCATCCAGAATGGGTAGCCCCAAGGTGTCTCCTGGAATGCCCCATGGTTTGGTGACAGGTGTGCAAGTAAGCATTGGGGTAGATAAGGAGCCGTGGAGTCCCCATACCCACACCTTTTCAGTGTGGTAGAGGGCACAGCCTGATCAGACCATTGCCCTGGGTACAACTTAGTACTTTAGCACTTGCACAAGGGGCAGTGAAAAATTATTTTCATTTTCCTTTTGCAAATACATGCTAGCTAATTTAAATAACAAATCTAATATTTTTAGAAGATGCTGTGTAGAAAAGACTATTTTAGCTGGAATGCTAAAAAAAATGTTTTAATCGAAATGTCCCTTGCAGAACATTAGACTTCGAATTTTTTTGGCTACTTCGACCTTCGACTACGACTTCGAACCGAATGATTCGAACTAAAAATCGTTCGACTATTCGGCCATTCGATCGTCGAAGTACTGTCTCTTTAAAAAAACTGACCCCCTAGTTCGTCACCTAAAACCTACCGAAGTCAATGTTAGTCTATGGGGAAGGTCCCCATAGGCTTTGCAATCTTTTTTTGGTCGAACAAAAATCGTTCGATCGATGGATTAAAAACCTTCGAATCGAACGATTCGAAGGATTTAATCATTGATTTTTTATTCAATCAAACGAATTGCAGTAAATCCTTCGACTTCGATATTCAAAGTCGAAGGATTTCCATTCGGCAGTCGAATATAGAGGGTTAATTAACCCTCGATATTGGACCATAAGTAAATTTGCCCCTACATGCTGCAAAAGAACAGCACTTGCAATTGATTTTTGCTACAGAAAAAAGAACTTATGTTTGATTTTGGAAAAAACCTTTTTCCTAAACATAATATAAAATGTTTAATAGAATATTATAAAAGTATTTTATATATAAAGTATTTGCATAGTGCAAATGGGAAATAAACCTCTGTGCCTGCTTTCTCGTTTCTTGCATGCTGTGCGTAAGGAAGGAATAAATGACTCGTGATGATGTCAGAGAATGAGTGTGCATGGGAACCTAATTTATAGATTCAATTTTTGGCTAACTAACTATATTAGAAACATTTTTTATTTTGCACAGCCTATCTATTTATCCAGTTTTTATTTTCAGACTGAACTATTCCTTTAAAGGAGAAGGAAAGATACAGAGGCATATTATTGCAAATAGATAAGCTGCAATAGTGCAAGCTAGAATGCCATATTTATTCTGTAGAATGTTTTACCATAACGGAGTAAAAAGCTCTAGAAACTCTATGTTTTTAGGATATTAGCTGCAGTATTAGCTTGGTGTGACATAACTGCCTGCCTTAGTCTCTCCCTGCTCACTCATAGCTCTTGGCTCAGATTACAGCAAACTGAGCATGCTCACGCCCGGGGCAAGGAGGTTTAAGCTGAAGCAGGAAGTCTGATACAGAAGCCCATGTGTACACAATAGAAGGAAAGAAATGCAGTATTCCTTTTGACAGGGGACTCAGAGCAACACTACTTTCAGGGTTTACCGGTATATTTAGGTGGAGGTGGACTGCTTACTTAGTTTTAACCTTTCCTTCTCCTTTAAATGCTGCTAACAAGCAAATAGTGAACATCAGGACCTTCCTGGTGTAGAACCAGGTGTATACTGGTTCCTGCTCCTTTGGATTGAGCCACAGGAGGCCGCATGGATTTGGACAATTTCAATGACTTTGATACCTAAAACTATTGGAATTCAGCTGCAGATAATTGCACACTTTTTCCTGAAAAAGAGTGGCAGGTATCACCCCAATGCATTGAGCTAAAGATTTATTTGAGGGGTGTAAACTGCATTTAGTTGAAAAATCCTTATTTATTGCAGTATACGTCCTGTATCCTGTATGATCTTTATGGGATTCAAATCGCTTATTGAAGTACTATATCCCTCGCCAAATTGGAAGCATTTTATGAGCCATACCTATTTTTTGGTCTGAGTAGACTTGTTCACTGTGTGACAGGTTGAGGAGTTTCCCATTGGTTTCCATTGAGCATTGATTTTTGTGTTATCATTAAATAAAGTTCACAGTGTCTCTGTGATTGATACACACACGTGTCCTAAGGGTGTTACCATTTCATTTTTTGTGCATATATTGCACTTTCTCTTGCAGTGATACATTACTAACTGAATTATTAGCTCAGTATCTGCCCAAGACTATGACTATGCTTCTGAGGAAGTGGTGTGAGGCCACGGAACGCGTTAAGCGTGGGTATTGTTTGATGCGCTGTTGGCGTGTGTATTAACTGAGGTTATCTACTCTCCAATAAATTGTAACATTTTAAAGTTCCGACTATGACTGGTGCTCCGTGGGATTGAGACATATTGATACAAATTTGCAGCGTCCTATCCGGAGGCGTGTCCACGCTGTTAGCAAAGACTGTTTGGTCGGCCCCTGGCTCGTTGGTGGAGTGCTCTCCCAAGTGTGTCCCCAAGACTATGGCTATGATTGACTAATTATGGAATTCAGTATAATCTGTTAAAAAAAAAAAAAAATCTGGTATAGTATTACACATTATATTATTCGTAGAGATGACAAGCGAAACAAATATAGAAGGGGAAATGAAGTATAAAGTATCAAAAGGAATACAGCTTCTTATAATGGTGGGTGGAACAGCCATGTCTTTTTGTTTTTCCCTTTGCAAATTCTTCTGGCATCCGACAGTCACGTTAAATTGTTCAATCTTGACTAAATTGTTCCATCTTGACTAATAAAGAATCAAAAGTTTTAGTTGGGATGTATAAGTCCTAGGATAAACAGTAGGTATAGAGTGTTCTTTCATGGGTCAAAGGAGATCATTCCCAGTGGAGATAAGGTCCCTATTATATTCACACCATGGACAATTTAATCACTAACCAATTTACCTGCCTGTTTGTTTTTGAAGTGTGAGAGGAGACTCATGCCATTACAGGGAGAACATAGAATCTAGCACTAAAGCTGAAATCAAACGCAGGGCTCCTATGTTGCAAAGCTGAAGTGCTACCCCCTGAGCCAACCATGTTTCAAAGGTGGTACACTTGTTTCAAATTTGCTGTGGCAAAGTGATTTTTGTATTCTCTATTGACCTCTGCCATCATTTACAGTTGGTCCTACTACTTAAACTTCCCATCCCATGTGCACATTGCTGGCATAAGTGAACCCAGTGACTGGAACCTCACTGTTTATCTTCCACCATCATTACCACTGTTGTATACTTGAATGTAAAACAGGGAAACCATAACTTTTCACAGTTTTTAGGGCTGTACAAGAGCACCTAACAAATGTACTTAATAGTTCAAGAGCAATTGACAAGAATAACCAATGAGCAATTAGCTTTGTACAGTCTGCTACAAGTTAGGAAATGAAAGCAATTATCTAACGTCTTGTTATGGATAATTGAAAAGAAAGAAATTGAAGTATAAAATAGTCAGGGACATTTTAGTGCAGTAGAAGAGGAGATGTGCACTCTAGACAGCCTCCATGAGCCTCTGGAATAAAGTTCACTTGCATGCTGACTTCAGAAAAGATGTTGACCTTACTGTTTGGGAAACACTGCTTTAAGCATCTCTTGCATCAGGTGGACCCTTAGCCCTGAAAGGCTTGTAAAAAAGCAGTAATTTCAATAATGAACCCAAAAGAAGTTTCAAGACTCGTCAGCATATCATATTGAATAGTAAATGTAGCTGTAGGCGGTAGTGTACAGATCAAAATCTGCTATTGACTTTGTAGATTTAACCAACTGTTTGTCTGCCAATAGCTGACTTTTGTGCAAATTAAAGAAAGAAAGTACAGTACAAAGTATATTTTTTTTTTTAAAAAAAAACTTTTTTGCAGTTTTTAAAGATCAACTTTGCTATTTTAGCCCAAGTGAAAGCCTCAGCATCATTCTTAAGATGTGCAGCAACATTTCTTTGGCCACAGTTATAAAGTGTGATTGCTGAGCTGTCTTATCTCTTGTGGTTCAAGCCATAGTTTTATTTCCTCCTTTGCTCATAGAAGCATGTGTGCAAAGTGTGTTATCAGACAGCTGCCAATATTGAGATAGAGTTATACAGGCACATTATGCGGTGTTAGCATCCATACATCCTCAGAGTATGGCACACAGGGAGCATCGGGCAGGCAGAGTATGGCACACACAGGGAGTATAGGGAAGGCAGAGTATTGCACACACAGGGGGAATAGGGCAGGCAGAGTATGGCACACATAAGGAGCATAGTGCAGGCAGAGTGTGGCACACACAGGGAGCATAGGGCAGGCAGAGTATGACACACACAGGGAGCATAGGGCAGGCAGAGTATGGCACACACAGGGTGCATAGGGCAGGCAGAGTATGGCACACACAGGGGGAATAGGACAGGCAGAGTATGGCGCACACACAGGAACATAGGGCAGGCATAGTATGTCACACACAAGGAGCATAGGGAAGGCAGAACAGAGCAGGAGACAGGGAAACCTATCAGGACCACTCTAACATGTACTACATAAAGTTGCTTGGTGCAGCTACCCCATCAGCAGTTGGTATGAGAGTGAACAGGTGAACAATGTGGGCAATTTTAAAGCTTACACATGGTAAGTAAACACAGCAGGCAGACTTTCGTGTGGAGAGCCACACAAGGGACTGGCAAGGTATACATGCCTCTGGATAGTGACACAAGCAGATAGTACACAATGACAACCATCCCTTCTTACTCCATTTTATTCATAAAGAGATTTCTGCTTGCCACATGAAATCAGTCATAAGAAGGGTAGATATAATGCTGTCTTAAGAGACAGAAAAAAATAGTATAAGGGGGCATAAACCTTGAACAGCAATGCACTCCACCAAATGCTATTGCACTACAACTTCTTGAATATTAGCAAGGGGTATGAGGCTGTAGTTCAGCAGCCATAAAGATGCCTTGCACTGACCAGCATAAGACAAGAGATTCACTGTAGGACTTGCTGTTATAGTTGCTGGAATTCAGCTTTCATAAAGATTTAAGCTTTAACCCCTGATAATACACTGCTATTGCCCAGCAACACTGTTAAGGATGTTTTGGAGATGTAGTGGTGCAAATGGGAGCTTTAGGAAATGTTTATCCCACCTTTTAATGGCAATTAAAAGTCACCTATTTCAGGAACAAGGGCAACGATCACAATCAACAGTCTAACACAGGGGGATATTTTTCTATAAAAATAGCTTTCTGTATTAGTCATTTCCGCCATGTGTTTTATAACGCAGTTTTAGGTATTGCTCAGTCTTATAATGTTCCTCTTTTAAAATTTAGGGTATAATATCACATGGTATCATTAGAGATTACAAAGACTAGATTAAAATACATACCATTCCCCAAACTGGGAAGTCCATTGTCTGATTACAGTGGCTAGCAAAGGACTGATGACTTCTGCCTTCTCAGTGGTAGGTTTAAGGATAAATCTATGATGAGCTTTGACTTGGTCCTTTAACCATAGCAAACACTTTAGCATTTAGACTTTAGGGGGAACATTTACTAAGGGTCGAATATCGAGGGTTAATAAACCCTCAAATTCGCCCTCGAAGTAAAATCCTACGAATTCAAATATCGGATTCGAAGGATTTAATCGATCGATCGAAGGATTTTACTTCGATCAAAAAAACCTTAGAAAACTGATGGGGAAGGTCCCCATAGGCTAACATTGTACCTCGGTAGGTTTAAACTACCGAAGTATGTAGTCTAAGTTTTTTTTAAAGAGACAGTACATCGACTATCGAATGGTCGAATAGTCGAACAATTTTTAGTTCGAATCGTTCGAATCGAAGTCGTAGTCGAAGGTCGTAGTAGCCTATTCGATGGTCGAAGTACCCAAAAAATACTTAGAAATTCAAAGTTTTTTTACTTCGAACCCTTCACTCGAGCTTAGTAAATGTGCCCCTAGAAGTTGTACACGCAAATATTCACTTTATCTTGTATTGCATTGCACTTATTTATCCTCATAATGCTCTTGGAGTTGTGGTTTGCTAACATACCACGGGAAGCCAACATCAGAAGTATGGTGCCTACTGATGTTAGGCTTCCTGTGGCAAGCACATGAAAGAAAAATAGAATGACTTTGAAGTGGATTTAATCATTCCATATCATAGTTGTATTGGTCCTGGACTACAATGCTGATCATCATCTATCATATTATATAAAGAGGATCTAAAGCCTTGATGAAACTATCTCACTGCACCCTCTACTTCTCTACAGAACGTTACCAAAAACAAATGCAACATAAGGCGTGACGAAGTCTGTAATCCTGCAACCATAAAGGTGAATACTCTAAACACTTCTGCTCACTGCTACACAACCATTCTTTACTTAGATAATGCTGGACAACAAATCCCAGAATATGTTACTAAATCATCAAAGGTTAAAACATGTGGGATCTGTAAGTCAGCAGCATCAAGGTTATATTCTTACAGGGCACCTGTTGGCCGAAAACATTTTCCCAAATGTAACATAGTAACATACATAGTAAGTAAGGTTGAAAAAAGACACATGTCCATCGAGTTCAACTTTTTTTTTATATATATATATATATATATATATATATATATATATATGTATATATTAACTACCTATCTGCCAGTTGATCCAGAGGAAGGCAAAAAACCCATCTGAAGCCTCTCCAATTTGCCTCAGAGGAGGAAAAATTCCTTCCTGACTCCAAAGACTAGTCCCTGGATCAACTTGGACTATGAGCTATCTCCCATAACCCTGTATTCCCTTACTTGCTAAAAAGCTATCCAACCCCTTCTTAAAGCTATCTAATGTATCAGCCTGTACAACTGATTCCAGGAGAGAATTCCACATCTTCACAGCTCTCACTGTAACAAACCCCTTCCGAATATTTAGGCGGAACCTCTTTTCTTCTAATCGGAATGGGTGACCTCGTGTCAGCTGGAAAGACCAACTGGTAAATAAAGCATTAGAGAGATTATTATATGATCCCCTTATAAATGCCACAACTTGCTCATTAATTCGTTAATTATGTGCATGCACTCTGTACGACATGGCCGCTCACACCAGGAGCTCTTTCCCAGTGTGAGTGTCCTAGCGCTGATGGGGCCAATTTTTTTTTTCTTAAAACAACTTTTACCCCAACGGGAGTGTGGGCTCTAGTGGGGATAATTTTTTCAGCCAACATGTGCTTAATAAAACTTTCCACAGTTCTCCAGGGCCCACAGCTGCATTAATTTGCAAAATAATCCACCAATCAAAATCCCAACTAATCTGTGTAAAGATGGCTCCAAGTCCTGCAGGGCATGAAAATATGATTTTTTAGTAGCACGTAAACATTATTAAAGCCTTCCTACAGAAATGAATCCAGATTATTTATATTGTTAAACAAAAATCCCCTGGTTATCTCAATCTCAGATGACTGACATGGCTGTAGTAGAGATGATTCTCAGTGGACAAGGCTTTTGCATATGTAATTAAAGGGCTTTGAAAATTTGAGATCACCTTGATTGGTCTTAAAGGAATTGTTCAGTATAAAAAAAAACTGGATAAATACATAGGCTGTGCAAAATAAAATATGTTTCTAATATATTTAGTTAGGCAAAACTTAATGTATAAAGGCTGGAGTGACTGTCTGTCTAACATAATAGCCAGAACACTACTTGCTTTTTAGCTCTCTTGACTTCCACTGACTGGTTACCCTGGTTACCAGGCAGTAACCAATTAGTGACTTAAGGGGGAGCACATGGGTCATATCTGTTGCTTTTGAATCTGAGCTGAATGCTGAGGATCAATTGCAATTGTCCCATGTGGCCCCCCTACAAGTCACTGACTAACTCAGTTAGAGAGCTGAAAAGCAGGAAGTAGTGTTCTGGCTATTATGTTACACATCCAGTCACTCCAGCCTTTATACATAACATTTTTGGCTAACTAACTATATTAGAAACTGTATTTATTTTGCACAGCCTATGTATTTACCCAGTTTTTATTTTTATACTGAACTGTTCCTCTAAAAAAGCTAGCCCTCAAGAAAAGTCATGAAAAGAAAAAAACTTTATTTTTCTCCTCTTAGTTTGGGGTGCCTACTTAGGGGCAGAATTCAGTAAAAGTTTAAGTCTTCTTGAAAAGGGACATATAATTAAAAGTACATTTCTGATCCCCCTTGCTCTCCTAGGAGTGAATTTCAAGTTTAATTTCCTACTTACACACATTTTTATTGAGAGCAAGTGTTGTTGTCATGGATATAGCACTAATTTAAGGGCATTTCTGTGCTTTTAACCGACTGAGGCGGTCTTTCAGGGGCCACATCGCTTGTGCAGAGAGTGCAATTTTGCTCTCTGCACTAGAAGAGCCGAAATTCTTATTTAAAAATTTGGATTTTGGCTTTTTGCCACACTGGCAAATAATAACCAAACCAGAAAGCTTGGGGAAGCCAATAAATCAAAAGCCATACAAATAAAATAATGAAGTGAAACTAGAAAGCTATATAGAATCAGTCTACTTATTATATATTAAAAATTAATTTAAAGATAGATCTAATAAAGGACTGAAGCCCAGGCTTAGCAGAGTCAGATAAAGTACTGTCTTACATAAACTCAAGGGATGAAAACATAATTCTGCCTCTTTATAGGTCCCTGGTGAGGCCTCATCTGAAGTATGCAGTGCAGTTTTGGACTCCAGTCCTTAAGAGGGATATAAATGAGCTGGAGAGAGTGCAGAGACTAAGTGCTACTAAACTGGTTAGAGGGACGGAAGATTTAAATTATGAGGGTAGACTGTCAAGGTTGCGGTTGTTTTCTCTGGAATAATGACACTCGATAGGGGACATGATTACACATTACAAGTACATTAGAGGACATTATAGACAAATAGCAGGACCTTTTTACCCATAAAGTGGATCACCGTACCAGAGGCCACCCCTTTAGACTAGAAGAAAAGAACTTTCATTTGAAGCAACGTAGGGGGTTCTTCACAGTCAGGACAGTGAGGTTGTGGAATGCACTGCCGGGTGATGTTGTGGTGCTGATTCAGTTAATGACTATAAGAATGACTTGGATGATTTCTTGGATAGACATAATATCAAAGGCTATTGTGATACTAAACTCTATAGTTAGTATAGATATGGGTATATAGAATTTATGTGAGGGTGTGTGTATTGATGCTGGGTTTTCATTTGGAGGGGTTGAAGGGGTTGAAGTGTTTATCTCTGACCTTCCACTCATATCAAAGACGTATTTCTGTATGTGTGTGTGTGTCACCCACCTCTTTCCCATGCTGTGCTCAAAGATAACCTATGATGTAGATTCAGTAGTCACGTCTGCCTCCCTGACCACATCCTCCAGTGCATGTCATGTTCGCTGTACACTAGGGGAGATTACTGTTCATTTGGTAAATGATGGGTTATTTGGTGCATGTGTGTATAATAAGAATGTGAAGTCTAACTACACGGTGCTTTGAAAACTCTTTTCCTACAGAAGACAAACCTGCCCAGCTATGACTGCACATTTGGATTCTTTCTGCACCGATGTAACGTCCATTTAGTCAAAGGTAAATCACTTGGACAAACCTAAAGGGCATTTAAAATGTGTTAGTTTAATCCTAATGGGGACGTTCACCTTCACTAAACTACATTATTTTTAAACAGTACAGATATGGGACCTGTTATCCAGAATCCTTGGGACCAGGGGTTTTAGAGATAAGGGATCTTTCCGTAATTTGGATCTTCATACCTTAAGTCTACTAAAAACTAATTTAAGCATTAAATAAACCCAATAGGCTGGTTTTGCTGCTTATAATAAGGATTAATTATATCTTAGTTTGGATCAAGTAGAAGGTACTGTTTTGTTATTACAGAGAAAAAGAAAATCATTTTAAAAAATTTGGATTATTTCGAAATAATGGGGTCTATGGAAGATGGCCTTCAATTCTGAGCTTTCTGTATAACGGATCCCATACCTGTACACCACAAGTAATGGTTTTATTTTTTGCAAATTTTTTAACATTTAGATTTTAAAATGAGTTGAGTTTTTTTTTCCTTTTCAGAAGATTTGAGAGTTTCTAAACTGTTTAAATGTGGTAAATGACTTTATGCAATTCTGAGAGAGGATCATAGACAGACCATGTATCAGGGAGCATGCTCTGTAGGGGCCGAAGCTGCGGCTGCTTCACACCTAATGAACTAATGTATCAAATCTTTTAGAGAAAGTCAGACATTTATCTTTCTGAGAAAGCAACTGATATAAAGGTATTTGTGTTGGGCTTTTGAAAATGATTAGTTTTGTGAAGGTAAACTGTCCCTTTAACCTGTATAGGTAATAAGACAAAACTGCCATTTAACATGAATCAGTGCCATCTGTATGCCTCAATGGGTTCAGACAGACAGACAGACAGATGCATAGATAGATGTGAGAATAGAACTCACTACAGAAAAATTCACCCACTTTCTATTTATTCCTGAGCTCTAATCTCACACTTTGATTTTTTGCCCACTGTTCCAGATCACTTTTAATTCCAAGATCTGTTTGGGTTTCTTGCATGTTTCTACCCACAAAATGATCAAGTCATGGGGTTGTGAGTGACGTTCCAAACCTTCAGTTTGCTTATGTTGAAGTAGTTCATGGTGGCTTTTGAAGTATGCTTAGGATAAATGTCTTGATGTAAGAGCCAGGCAACTTTTTGGTTTCAGCTTCTTGTATGACTTTTTGCATCCAGAATTTGCTGATATTTAGTGTAATCCATTCTTCCCTCTACATGTAAAATGTGTCCTGTGCCACTGACTACCACACAGTCCTAAAGCATGTCCATGGTTAACAGTTGGTAATATGTGATGCTGCAGGTTTTATCTCTAAACAAACCTTTGCTGTCTGTGGAAGAAGAGTTCAGTTTTGTACCTCATCAGGCCCAGTATTGGTTTCCAAAGAGCAAGTGACTTATCTACATGCTGTTTTGCATTCCTCAGACTTTTGAGGGCATTTGAGATGAGGTCGCTGGTGGGGCTTCCTGCTGACGACTTTTCCAGGCAGGGCCAGACTGGGCTGGAAGGGGCACCGTGAGAAAACCGGTGGGCCCCAGCCGACCCAGGTCTGCTTCTCTCCCTGCGAACCCCGACAAAGATTTCAACTGAAATACAGCAATGCAGCGTGCACACATGCTCACTTGCTTTCGCGTGCGAGGGGCGGAATGCCTACTTCGGGAAGAGCGCCCGGGTGATCGTGAGGGGGGCCCTAAAAGGGAACCTAAAGTCTACAATAGAATAATGCTAGAAATGCTGTATTTTGTATACTAAACATAAACATGAACTTACTGCACCAGAAGCCTAATCAAACAAATGATTTATGTTTACAAAGTTGGCCACAGGGAGTCACCATCTTGTTATTTTGTTAAACATCTTTGCATGACCAAGACCATGCACATGCTCAGTGTGGTCTGGGCTGCTGCTTAGGGATCATCATAAATTATCAAAACAGCACAAGTCAAATAATATCTGCCAGAAGCCAATACAGCAAGACTGATTAATAATCAGAATATACAGACTGCCCTTGGGTCCTGTGTTGTCATGTAATCTAATGTAGATTTTATAGTGTTTGTATTGTTTAATACAAACTTTCTCCAACTCTGCAGAACCAGAGGCTGCAGTAAAAAAATCCTTCAATTAGAGTCCCAGTTTATCTGTTTAAATCTGACTCAATAAGCTTTGTCCCTGTCACTGGAGTTGGAAACAATAAAGTGGATATAAAGGCAAAAATAAAATCCAATATGAATCTCTACATAGTCGCTGACTGTTCTACAGGGAAGCAAACAAAGCTGCTTCAGTTCTTAACAGCTGGGAAGTAAGGTGGGGGGTTGCCCCCTGCTGTTCATAAGTATAATTGATCCCTGCAGGGCAGTTAGGGACCATCTGAAGTTTCCTATCCACAGCAGTCAGAGTAAATAAATGAAGGGAGAATTTCACTGCATATAGTCAGGTTTCTTATAAAAACGGTACACATTCTTTAATTAAAAGTATATTGGAGATAGGTTTCTTTTTCATTACAGAAAGTAAAAATGGGATTTTATTTTTTTGCCTTTACATCCCCTTTAAAGTCAAAGCTCCGGTGGGCCACTGCTACCCCAGTCTGACTCTGTTTCCAGGCAGATGGTTTGTTCAAGCAACTCAGCACTGTGGAACAGTTCTACACCACTCCTGTCAGTCAAACCTTCATGTATGTCCTTTACAGTCATATGGGAGTTTGCCTTTCTGTCCAGCATACAAACAGCTCTCTCTTCTACAGTTCCCTTACCTGTCATTTCTTGATGACATGTAATGTTGGAAATTGTGTTGGAAATTGAAATTTCCAACTGAAATTGTGTTGGAAATTGATGTTGGAAATTGTGAGCTATAAGAAATTTGCAATTGAGTAGAAAAACTTGTTTTAGGGTGACATCTACCTCCTCTTGCCAGCTGTACTAATATAATAAAAGCATAATCACTGCTGCATAGGAAAACAATGTGTAGAAGTCCTGTCAAGGCCTGCAGCTGTGGTTTAGCTTTATCAGACCTCATCTCATTATCCAGCTGATGTGGTATTTATATGTTTCAGTTCTGTTCTTTGGCTGATTCATCCTTTAAACTGGAAGCTGCTTCTTATGATGTACAGAGAATACAGTGGCTCACTGTGGTTAGCTTTCTAATGTGTTTTCGTCTAATGGTTGGAAGACTTGTGAACCAAACAGGTTTCAGTTCTTTGACGTTACATTAGATAAAAGAGTTGCGTTTCAGTAGAACTGACCATGTTCTGTAATATTCTTCCGTAAACTGTTATTGCATTCCGAATTTTGTAAAAGCTTCTTGTATGACTGTTTTGCATCCAGAATTTTATGATATTTCTTGGAATCCATTCTTCCCTCTACACGTTATATGTGTCCTGTGCCACTGACTACAACACAGTCATAAATCATAAAAGATCCACCTCCATGGTTAACAGTTGGCAATATGTGATGCTGCTGGTTTTATCTCTAAACAAACCTTTGCTGATTGTGGAAGAAGAGTTCAATTTGTACTTCATCAGGCCCAGTATTGGTTTCCAAGAGCCAATGACTTATCTACATGCTGTTTTGCATTCCTTAGACTTGGGCATTTGAGATGAGGTTGCTGGTGGGGCTTCCTCCTGAGGGCCGGACTGGGCCACAGGGGCACCGGTAGAAAACCCAGAGAGTCCCAGCCCTCATGCGCCCCCACCGACTCAGGTCTGCTCCTCTCCTTGCAAAGATTTCAACTGAAGTACCGCAATGCAGCGTGCACGCATGCTCACTCACTTGCACATGCGAGGGGCGGGTGTACCTACCTTGGTCCCTGGTGATTGCAAGGGTGCCCTTAAAGGGGAATTAAGTCTAAAATAGAATAATGCTAGAAATGCTGTACATTGTATACTAAACATAAACAGGAACTTAATGCACCAGAAGCCTAATTAATTAAATGATTTATGCTTTCAAAGTTGGCCACAGGGGGTCACCATCTTTGTTACATATCTTTGCAAGACCAAGACCATGCACATGCTCAGTGTGGCCTGGGCTGCTTAGGGATCATCATCAATTATCAAAACAGCACAAGTCAAATAATATCTGACAGAAGCCGAAACTCTATTCAAATTGATGCATCAGATGAGTAATTGATGTCAAATATGCAACACCATGATACATCTTTGTTGGGAGAAGAAGTTGGCTTAGAGGTTAAGTGATTAGCTTTGATATAGAATCTTGTGTTACAGACCCTGGTTCAATTCCCCATGGCAACTCCTTGTGACCCTGGACAATTTGTTTATGGGGGAATGTAATAAAAGTCACAAAGAGCAAAACAATTCACACAAATAAAAATTCACATTTCGCAACGTAATATTCGTTCATATACTGGTATTGCATTTTGAATTTTAATTGCGCATTGCCCACTTTTAAGATGTTCTTGAAGATGTCGTAATCATTTGGAACAAACATAACAACTTTTTCATTAAGAAGTTTTATTACATGCACTGGTGCAAAATATAAGATTTGCAAAGCTTCTTCCACTGTCGAAGAGGTCGCTAAACAGTTTCCGGGATTGCAAAAACTATATTAAATTCACGCAAAGGAAAATTTGTTTGCATAAAGGCATAACTTTTCGCATTGCAACTATTTTTTTCTGTTACCGACTTTTATTACATACCCACATTCATCTCCTGGTATCCCAGCATACTTAGTGCACCAATAATGTTGCCTTGCTTGCTGTAAAGTGCCTTGAGTCCCACAAGAGAAAAGCACTACAGGGTATATAAAAATAAAATCCTTGCCGTATACTTGATGGATAGGGAAAGAAATGTATATAAATAGCAGTGTTGCTTCACCCAGGGGTGTGTTTCTTCTACTGGTGTTTGCAATTGGTCTTCTTTTTTTTGTGGATTTTTTTTGATGGTGTGGTTTGTTTGGCTGCTAGGGTCAGTAACCCCCAATTGAAAGCTGGGAATAGTAAGAAGAGGAAGGCAAATAATTAATAAATAATTAAAAATGAAGGCCAATTGAAATGTTGCTAAAAATAAGCCATTTTAAAACAAACTAAACATTAGATGAACCAATCCTTTAAAGCACACGTAGCCTGCAGCCTTCACATTTAAGGGTAAATTCACACAAAAAATAACAGACTCTTAAAAACTTAAGGCTGTATTTGTTAAACATGAAAGTGTTTAAAATTAGATTTTATTGAGTTTTTTTCTTATCTGTTATTTTCTTAGCTGGCAAACAGAGATGAAAATGAGCAAGATTAGTGAGTGTCCATGCGCTGCAAGACTTCTCTTACTGTGTTTCCTGGTGTCAGTAGGTAAGTACACAGCTTTCCTTGTTCTGCTCTGTAACCTTTTTTTAAGTTTAGGTACTTATCAGCTTGTCTTTTTGAAAATCCCTTTCTCCCTGACTAAGCCACATCACTGCAAAACCACATCATCATCAGAGGATGACTCAGATCTTACTCAGACTCCCATTCAGAGCCTCAGAGGGTTTCAAAATGACTTAACATTGTCACTGCAAATAGCTTTTCACATTTACACCCTGTAAGTTAAAGAAACTGAAAAATAGAGGCTAATTTGATTAACTTTTACTATGATGAAGACCAGTGCTGTCCACCTTCTGTGGTACCGAGGGCCTGACATTTTCTAGCCTACTAGATGAATGATATCCCTGCAATGATCACCAATCCTTTGTTTTTTTTTTGGTGTGTTACCACCATTAATGTGGATATGGTCTTAAAAGTTCTTGAGATGACATGGGTGTGGTCTACTCTAAATGGGTGTGGTTTAAAGGCTAGAACACACCAGTTTTACCAGTGCAGGGCAACGGTTCATTATATTTTCATTAGTTTAAGACACTTTTTCTGCATTATTGTTCCTTTAAAAATTGATCCTAAATTTGCTGGACTGCAGCTCCCAGAATATTTAAATAACATGTAAACCCTTTACAAAATACTTGCACTTTGGGTTGCCTACTAGGGTAACTTACTAGGCGGTGCAAGTGAGAATTTGGTAGATGATAAACCTTTCCTTTAGTTTTCAGCGTCCTCCTTTAGTAAGATTTATCATTGAGTTACAATCACTTTAATGTGTTAATTACACCCTTAAAGACCCTATGATAAGTATCATGAATTGACAATTTTCTAAGTGTGGCTAAACAAATAAACTCGTTCAGCAATTCTATCTTGATTATATTTCAGCTAAAGGCTGTGAACACCTGCACTGTTACGTGGATTACATAGACACTTTGACATGCAAATATGAGAAAACACAAAAGGAACAATCAGGAATTTCATATAGTCTCAGTGCAATGTGGTAAGTAGATTGCAAACATTACTAAGTGGACCTGAACTAAGTAGTTAATACAGAGTAGTTAAGCATTCAAGTAGGGAGTCAAGGCTATTTAGGCTGCATTCCATGAAGTAAAGTGTAAAGGCTTAAGTTTTTGGACTTTTTGGGTTTATGGTACTTTTCTTAAGCTGTTTGGGAATCTCTGTATCAGCCATAGTTCCAAGAATATCTAGGGCAGCTCTGAACTGTAGTGTTCTGTGCTAACAATAACCAAAGGCATCTACTAACTGTTTAACTAAACAAGATATATTTTCTTGTTACACTTAAGTGAAATTGATTTCACACACCTAGATATAGTGGTATATGTGGTATCTTAAGGACAGCAGAGTTTTGAAGACATGGCAAGACTAACCTGTTAGCTAGTGGTATGTTCTGCACGGAGGCTGGAATCCTCTAACAAAGGCCAACTTCTAGCTATCTTTAGTTTGAAAACCACTTCTTCCTGCCTGGTTTGTCAGGTTTGTGCAGTAAAAAGGCTTATATAGTAAGGTTTATACATCAAGGACTGCAAAACTGCAGCCCTTAAAGATTAATGTGCAATAAAGTTGCATCAAGCTATTTAAAGGACAATGAAAGTTAAACTAAAGAAGTAGCTAGAAATGTTGTACTTTATGTTTTGTGCTTCTGTACCAGCCCAAGGCAACCACAGCCCTCTAGCAGTAAAGATCTGTGTCTCCAAAGATGCCCCAGTAGCTCCCCATCTTCTTTTCTGCTGATTCACTGCACATGCTCTGTGCTGCTGTCACTTACTGAGCTTAGGGAGACACTCACAATATACAGTACACTTAGGGGCCGATTCACTAAGGGTCGAATTTCGAAGTAAAAAATACTTCGAAATTCGACCCTCGAATTGAAATCCTCCGACTTCGAATATCGAAGTCGAAGGATTTAGCGCTAAACGTTCGTTCGATCGATCGAAGGATTAAATCCTTCGAATCGAACGATTCGAAGGATTTTAATCCAACGATCGAAGGAAAATCCTTCGATCAAAAAAAGTTTAGCAAGCCTATGGGGACCTTCCCCATAGGCTAACATTGACTTCGGTAGGTTTTATCTGCCGAAGTAGGGGGTCGAAGTTTTTTTTAAAGGGAAAGTACTTCGACTATCGAATGGTCGAATAGTCGAACGATTTTTCGTTCGAATCGTTCCAATCGAAGTCGAAGGTCGTAGTCGAAGGTCGAAGTAGCCCATTCGATGGTCGAAGTACCCAAAAAATACTTCGAAATTCGAAGTATTTTTCATTCGAATCCTTCACTCGAGCTTAATGAATCGGCCCCATAGAATAGAAATGTCACAATAAAAGCCTGATTAGTAATTAATATGGATCACTACTTCATGCCAGCTCAGAAACCAGTGCAAATAGCATATTACATGCCAATGATAAGTCTGAAATATTACGGTCTCCAAATGTAAAGTGATAACTCACCACAAAAGGGAAGAGGCCCAGGTGCACCGACCTGAGCCCTCACCACGGGGAGCAGACAACCCAAAAAACTTTTTGGAGCAGGCACTCAATGAAGCAAACTTCCACCAGGCAAATAGTTCAAAGTGAAGAGAGTTTATTGTGTCCACAGCCTAGGCTCAACAGCTGCTCAGAGCCCACTGAGCATGTGAGTGTCACAGACACTTTCCAAGATGGTGACCCCCTGTGACAAGTTTGAAGTCCTGGATCATTGCTGCTATTGACAAGCTGAAACTGTAGGCTGGTGCAATAAGTTCAGTATGTAAAACATGGCATTTTTAGTCCTATTCATTTCTTAGGGTTTACTTTAAGGATTCTAGTGCCCTCTGTGACCTGCACCTGATTCGAAAACCAACACAGACTCAACACTGTTTCATACATTAGACTTGAAATAGGTAGAGGGCAAGTATAATAATCCCCAGCCTTACATCAACCAGCAGTCTCTACTTCTAACATGCAAGCTAGGGTCGTTCCAAGGAATTCCCATGCACCACTCACTGTAAGAAGATGTCATATCATGTCTGAAGGTATCTAGTGTACAGATATGGGATCCGTTATCCCAAAAACTGTTATCTAAAATGATGGAAAGGCTGTCTCTCATAGACCCCATTTTATGCAAGTAAATTCAGATTTTAAAAAAAGTATTTCTTTTTCTCTGTAATAATAACAGTACCTTGTACTTGATCCAATAATAAATAAATTATATAATAAATCCTTACTTGAAGTAAAAGCAGCCTATTGGGTTTATGTTTACATGATTTTCTAGTAGACTTGAAGGGGCAGATTTATCAAGGGTTGAATTTCAAAGTAAAAAATACTTCGAAAATCGACCATCGAATTGAAATACTTTGAATTCGAATATCGAATTCAAACTTTTTTCATGGAATTTGGATATTCTGCGGTCGAAGTAAAATCGTTCGATCGAACGATTAAATCCTTTGATTTTATCATACGATTTTACTCTTGACTTCAAAAATCTTGGAAAAATGCTGTAGAAGGTCCCCATAGGCTAACATAGCACTTCGGCAGGTTTAATTTGTCAAAGTATTGAAGTCGAAGTTTTTTTAAAGATTCAATACTTCGATTATCGAATGGTTGAATATTCAAACTATTTTACTTCGAATCTAATTCGAAGTCAAAGTCGTAGTATCCTATTCGATGGTCGAAGTATCCAAAAAATTACTTTGAATTTTTTTACTTCAAAAATTCCCTTGAATTCACTTCGACCCTTGATAAATCTGCCCCTTGAAGTATGAAGAAGGGAACTCAGGTCCCATATGTGTATTTTCTTTCTATGATTCCTATGGTGCCAACCAGGAGATAAGGGTTTAGTGATTTTATTTGTTATTTGTTTCTCTCTAGGACAAACGAAGATCTAGAAAACACCTTCTGCGATCTTGTCCAGTCTGGTGAATTCACATATACCTGCAATGAGGAAATGGAATATTTTGGGGCTGATGACACTTATATGATTTTTATAAATGAAACTATTGAGGGCAAAACGATTTCCAATCAAATGTGTCAACCTTTCTACTTAAGTAAAACATGTACGTTTTTAAATGAAGAGTGTCTGTTTATTAAATATGCTTTATTGTTGTTGTTGACGACCGCTTCCTAATGTAGATAGTTGTTTGTCACCCTAACTCAAGGTCAATTCCATTTTGATGATTACACAAACAAAGAACAGGCATCCATATGCACACACATCATTCAGGAGTATCACTGCAGTATTCTCTTGTATTAAAGGGATGTAGCTTTCAAAGTTGGCACCACAAATCCTAATTATATTCCTTTAATATCCTTCAATAAGGGTCTTCCCTGCCAGTGTTACTTCAGTCGACTTTGCTGTTATCTTAGTGTTCTCGATATTACAATGTGACGAGACTTCAAAAGGAAGGGCAATGTGCCCAGTAAATATGTACATTATTCGTGTGGTGCTTATCATAATGTTTGATATTGTATTTTATTTGCCAGTTGTGCCAAGGGCTCCATATAATCTCACCGTGTTGATTTCTGAAAACTACAATTTTTCCTGGGAAACTACGTACAAGAGGGAAGTGCATTTACAGGCCACCGAGCTGGCATTTGAACTTAGCTACAAGAGAACAGATGAATCTTGGGAGGTGAGAAGCAAAGATCACTAAGCCTCAACCAAATAAAAATCCAGTATGCAGGGCCGGCCTTAGGCCTATTGGACCAATTGGGCCCAATTGGGCCCAATAGGGCCCCGCACCTCTGGGGGCCCCGCACCACAGGGCAGCACAGATAATATTTCCCTCAGCACATGATGCTGCCTGGCCTGCCCCCAACTTTGAGAGTCCAGCCCATCCCCAAATCCATAGGTCCAGCCCACCCCCAACTCTGATAAGCCAGCTTTCCCCCAACTCTCATAGGCCCAGCTTTCCTCCAACCTTGATAGGCCCTGCCTGCCCCCAATCCAACCAAGCCTGCTCCCAATCTGAATCGGCCCAGCCTGCCCCAAAATAATTGGCCCAGTCCACTCTCCTATTTCCTCCCTCTCTCTCTTACCCTGTGTGCCCCTATTATGTGCCCCTATTTCATCCCTCTCACTCTCTTACCTTGTCTGCCCCTTTCCTTTCTATTTTGTGCCTTTATGCCCTTATTTTCCTAAATACTTTGTGTGTCAGTAGCCAGCAACACTTTGTCTAGGGGCCCCGCCAACATGGTCCCAATTGGGCCCCACATTTGGGCCCCACTCTCTTACCTTGTCTGCCCCTTTCCTTTCTATTTTGTGCCTTTATGCCCTTATTTTCCTAAATACTTTGTGTGTCAGTAGCCAGCAACACTTTGTCTAGGGGCCCCGCCAACATGGTCCCAATTGGGCCCCACATTTGATAGGATCAGCCCTGCCAGTATGTAATATCTTAATGTGTCTTACAGAAGCAGAAGCGCATCCACATCCTCGAGGATGAAAAGAGTGTCGTTCTCCTGCAGTCCTCGTTCCAGGATGCTGAAGGTTACATTGCTCGAGTTCGTGCTAAGCCCAAAAACGCTTCCATCTATCGGGGTGACTGGAGCGAGTGGAGCAATGCTGTTCAGTGGACAACCAATGGTAAAACTAAAACACTATTGAGAAATTGGTTGAAAAAGAAAAGTCTTATGGATCATTTTTAGAAGCAGTTGCTCTTTATTGAGCTCTGAAATCCCTTTAGAATCTTCTTAAAGGTGACGCAAGCCCAATAAAAAATGTCCATTGTTTTGTTTAATAATTATATACATTTTTATAACTAAACAGTACTGTAGTACACAGTGCATCCGCATGAATCTGTATAGGGACTACAGGTATGGGATATGTTATCCAGAAACCCATTATCCAGAAGTTTCTAAATTACAGGAAGCCCATCTCCTAAAAACTTCATTTTAATCAAATAATTCCAATTTTAAAAAAAAGATTCAATTTTTTACTGTAATAATAAAACAGTTCATTGTACTTGATCCAAACTAGGAAATCAGGAATCGTTATTAAAGGCAAAACAATCCTAATGGGTTTATTTAAGGTTTAACATTTCTTTATGCAGACTTAAGGTATGGGGTTCCAAATTACAAAAAGACCACTTATCCAGAAAACCACAGGCCCCGAGCATTCTGGTTAACAGGTCCCATACCTGTAGTAGGAGACAGTGGCATAACTACAGAGGTGCTGAAGGGCCTAGAAAACACACGCAGGATTGTGGTTGGTGGGTATGTGATATCATGGGTTACACGCCTGGTAGGAGAAGATGAGGTTTATCTTTCCATCCCCCCACAGTTAGTTCTCTGTATAATGAAATTTGCTTTTTATTGTGCCTAAATAATTTATCATGGTGAAGAAAGTTCCATGCAAAGTTTATATTGCTTTTTTGTACTACATTATACAGAGTGTGTGAAGCAAAAATAAAAATATTCCACCCACAATAATTATTTTGCCTCCCCTAATAAAGTGCCCTATGAGCCAAGGATTTGACCCTATACTTCTACACCCCCAGCAGTTATTCGATGTGCTATCTCCTTGAATCACAGCCCTGACCTTATGTATTGTAGAATTTGTGGTTTCACTAATAACGTAATATTTTAAGCTATGGAACTGAAATGATCACAGTTAAGGCAGTTATAAAATACAAAATATGCCCTCTTGGTGTTTTACAAGGAAGGAACAGATATCTTATAATTTGTTCTTATTTTTATAGAAAACATCAGTGGAAATATTTGGATACTTAACAATTTAACAGCCTCGGTTCTGTGTTTAATCTGTGGGATTGTAATAATCATCATATTGTCCTGTAAGCCTATAGAACTGCCACAGAGGTGAGTATCTGAGCAAGGGTGAGACATGACCTTTTTCTTATTGATGATTCTTATTGATTGATACTGTCATGGGAAAACATGTTTTTTTCAAAACCCATCAGTTAATAGTGCTGCTCCAGCAGAATTCTGCACTGAAATCTGTTTTTCCAAAGAGCAAACTGATTTTTTTATATTTAATTTTGAAATCTGATGGGGCTAGACATATTGTCAGTTTCCCAGGAGCCCCTGGTCATGTGACTTGTGCTCTAATAAACTTCAGTCACTCTTTACTGCTCTGCTCCAAGTTTAAGTGATATCACCCCCTCCCTTTCATTCCCCCAGCAGCCTAACGACAGAACAAAGGGAAGGTAACCAGATAACAGCTCCCTGACACACAATAACAGCTCCTGGTAGATCTAAGAACAGCACTCAATAGTAAAAATCCAGGGCCCACTGCGATACATTCAGTTACATTGAGTAGGAGAAACAACAGCCTGCCAAAAAGCAGTTCCCTCCTAAAGTACTGGCTCTTTCTGAAAGCACATGACCAGACAAAATGACCTGAAATGGCTGCCTACATACCAATATTACAACTAAAATAAATATACTTATTGGTTCAGGAATTAAATTTTATATGGTAGAGTGAATTATTTGCAGTGTAAACAGTGTAATTTAGAAATAAAAACAGCACCATAAAATTCAGAATCCCTTTAATCACCATAAGATAGGGTCTTGCCTAAATCTAGTTGTCTGTACTGCACAAGGTGTAAGTATCTATACAATTCTACCCGCTAAGCTATGGTGATGTATAAACAAACACGTTTGAGTTGTTTGAAAAAAAGGTAGATTCCTCAGTAGCTGCTTTTCAGCCTAGCAAGTATATCAGCCTATGACTACCTGACATGGTTGGTCGCCAAATTGTGCATCCAACTAACCACTGGAATCAAGAATCCTCTTTTTATGGACTGGACTAGTAAAATATCTACCAGTTAGCAACCCTATATGAGGCTTTGTGTTTCTTCTTCTGGCTTGAATTTATAGAATAAAACCAAATATCACTAAAGGTCCAACTAGCTTTGTTCACAAGAAACACTTCCAAATCGCATTTTCTCATGTGACATGCTCTTGCCAATTACTTTCTGTATTTCCCAGTGTGTCATTAATGCTTTCTGATGCCTGCATTGAATTCTTGCCACCTGCAAAATGTTGTTTGTACCCCTTCTCAATTGAAAAACCTATTCAAGTTGCATTAGTTATTGGGCAGATTAATTAAAATTTGAATTTGAGTTGTTTTTTTTTTTGAGTTTCTGAATTTTAAAAAAAACTCAAAAATATTAACTTATTTATGAAAAAAATGTAAATTCAAAAATGTGATTGTGTGAAAAATAACCATGATCGCACTAGGATTACATTCTGCTCTTCATTTTCAAGAAAGCTGCCAATTTTGCATTTGTTTTTTTTATTTGATAAATCTTGATAATTGCAACAGAATTTTTTTTTGCTGCAAAAAAATGAAATCATGGTAAAAACTTGATCTTGAGTTTTGATCAATCTGACCATAGTGAAGCTGTACAACTCACGCAGTCATTATATTTCCAATTTATGTCCAACAGTAATTTGCTGCCATTTCAGACCAAACCTGAGGGACCCCATTGCTACCTTCATTGCATTGTGTTCAGTTGGTGGGGTGGGATTTCTTCTCTCTCCCAAATGCAGGTTTCAAAATCTAACTACACCGTCTTCTCTCTCCTTCACTTCTTTTGAAGTCCACAGCATACGTTTGTTTTCTCCAATCTCTCTGCGTGTTGCTGTCATATATCGCCCCCCAGGTCCCTATTCCACCTTCTTGGATCACTTTGCTGCCTGGCTTCCATACTTTCTCTCCAGTGAGACACCTGCTCTCATTTTAGGGGACTTCAACATCCCCATTGACAACTCTGCTTCTGCTGCCACCTCTAAACTTCTCTCTCTAACAGCTTCATTTGGTCTCTCTCAGTGGACCGACTCACCTACCCACATCGAGGGTCATGCTCTTGACCTTATATTCTGCCACTCATGCTGCCCATCCAACTTAACAAACTCTCCCTACCCTCTGTCTGACCATCATCTACTCTCCTTTCAGATACTGCTTTCACCTGCACCTTCACAACTATCTCTCTCTACCCATACGTACAGAAACCTTAATGCCTTTGAACCACAACAATTATCAACAGTATCAGCACAATCCATATCTCATATTAATACTCTCTCCTGTCCCAATATGGCAGCTTCTCTCTACAATGATGCCCTTTCAACAGCACTTGACTCCCTTGCACCTTCTACCACCCGTCACAGCCGGCCAGCTAAACCCCAACCCTGGCACACTAGTGTAACACGGTACCTCAGAAGATGTAGTAGATCAGCTGAGCGACGGTGGAGAAAGTCACGAACTGATCCTGATTTCATCCACTTCAAATTCATGCTCTCTTGCTATAACCGAGCTCTATCATTAGCCAAAGAACATTACTTCTCTTATCTAATATCTACTATGTCCTCCAAACCACAGCAGCTGTTTGCCACATTTAACTCACTCCTATGCCCCCCCTCCACCTCCTCCACCTATTAATGTTACTGCCCAAGACCTTGCTCATTTCTTTAATGAAAAAATCGATCTCATTAGGCTGAGCATACCGTCCGACAACAATCTCAGACCAACGTGCAGTCCACTCACATCTACTTTGCACTCCTTCACCCCTGCAACTCTAGATGAAGTCAGCAAACTTCTAGCCAGCTCAAAACCCACCACCTGCTCCCTTGACCCCATACCCTCTCGCCTTCTCCACCCAATCTCTGATACACTCTCTCCTGCACTTACCCACCTATTCAATCTTTCACTCTCTACTGGTACCTTTCCATCATTATACAAACAAGCACTAATCACTCCTATCCTCAAAAAACCTTCCCTTGATCCCAGCTCTCCCACTAACTATCGACCGGTCTCCCTTCTTCCATTCGCCTCCAAATTACTAGAAAGGCTTGTTTATAAACGCCTGATCCAGCATCTCACTCACAACTCCCTCCTCGACCCCTTGCAATCTGGCTTCCGCCCATCACACTCGACTGAAACTGCCCTCACCAAAGTAACCAATGATCTTCTATTGGCAAAGTCTAAAGGTCATTATTCCATTCTAATCCTTCTAGATCTCTCTGCAGCCTTTGACACAGTTGACCACACACTCCTCCTTGACATTCTACACTCATCTGGCATTCGGGACACTGCTCTTTCATGGTTTACATCTTATCTGTCTGACCGTTCCTTTAAAGTTTCCTTCTCTGACTCTACTTCTACTACTTTCCCACTCTCTGTTGGAGTTCCTCAAGGCTCTGTTCTTGGCCCCCTGCTGTTCTCGCTCTATACAACTTCACTAGGAAAACTCATTCAGTCATTTGGACTTCAGTATCACCTTTATGCTGATGACACCCAACTCTACTTGTCTACTCCTGATCTTTCTAATTCTGTCCTTTCCCAAGTCACAGACTGTCTCTCTGCTGTCTCCTCCTGGATGTCACAGCGCCACCTGAAACTGAACCTTTCTAAAACAGAACTCATCATATTTCCTCCAAGATCTTCCCCTGTCCCTCAGATATCACTCACCGTAAACAACACCACCTTTCATTCCACCACACAGGCACGCTGCCTAGGAGTCATCTTAGACTCTCATCTGTCTTTTTCACCACACATTCAAACACTTGCAAAATCTTGCCGTATTCAACTGCGCAACATTGCTCGAATACGACCATATCTCAGTTCAGAATCAACTAAAACACTGATTCAGTCTCTCATCATCTCCCGCCTTGATTACTGCAACTTACTCCTCACAGGTATTCCAACAAGTCACCTTTCACAACTCCAATCTGTTCTAAACGCGGCCGCTAGACTCATTCATCTAGCTCGCCGCTCAACATCAGCTGCTCCCATATGTATGTCCCTTCACTGGCTCCCAATCTCTTCTAGAATCAAATTCAAATTACTTACACTCACATTCAAGGCCCTTAATAATGAAACCCCTCCCTATATTTCATCTCTAATCTCCAAATACTCTCCTTCACGAAACCTACGCTCTGCTTCTGATCTTCGCCTCACTTCTCCTCTGGTCACTTCTGCCCATTCTCGTCTACAAGACTTCTCTCGGGCTTCTGCTTTTCTCTGGAACTCTCTGCCACAAGCTGTCAGACTTTCTCCTTCCTTCCAAACTTTCAAGCGCTCCTTAAAGACCCATCTGTTTAAAGAGGCCTATTCGTTGTACCTTAATTAATCATTGCTGTATCAAAAATGACAATGTGTTTATATAATCCTAATGTCTCAATTGTACCCTAACCTTTTAGTTTGTAAACCCTATTGTACTCTGTAATCCTTGTCTGTTAGCCACCATTTATTCCCTGTTTGCTATAACTGCAGTAAAGCACTGCGTATCTTGACAGCGCTATATAAATAAATGATGATGATGATGATGATGAGTTTACATTATGACCCTATCCACATAGAGCAGATGGGACTGGAGGCTCAGATTTGAATTCCACACCCTCCAGATCCAATCATATGGGAGTCATACTGCAAGGACACATTTCTGAGAGAAGAAGATTGGGGCTTAGCAGATGGCAAATTTTTAGGCTTCAGTTACCCAGTATTCTAGTTCAGAAGAGTAAGCGTAGGGCTAATTTTCACCACTGGCATAGATACAGCCCATGTGCCATTAGCCTAATTGTTGCAGCTGCAACCTCACCTAACCTACGTTAAAACTGTAATATGAGGCATACTTTTGGAAGAAGAAATGGTAAGGAGGAAATGGGGGCAGTTATAAATATATCTCAAGCTCGATCCAGCAGATACATTACAGTGGAACTGATTCTGAAGATAATTGTGCCTGCTTCACACTGGCATTCTGTTTTTTCTTTCTCTTTTCTTCAGGTTGTGGAAAAATGTGTGGGTATTTGTACCAGACCCTGAACCATTTTTCAAGCCACTTTACATGAGGCACGAGGGGAATTTTAAGGTAAGAACAACTGAATATAGCAGTTTATAGGAAGGTGCTGGTGACACAGATTGCTGTTCTAGTCTTGCCTAAGCTGCCTTTGTCTTATGCAACACTTGGCAACACAACATTTCCTTGTTGCCTCCCATTGGCCCTTCTTATGTGTTATAATTGCCTTTTAAGAAGACAAAGACCATGTCCTAACCCTGGGACCTGGGGTTTTCTGGATAAAGGATCTTTCCGTAATTTGGGTCTTTATACCCTAAGTAAACTAGAAAATCATGTAAACATTAAACCCAATAGGCTGGTTTTGCTTCCAATAAGGATTATTTATATCTTAGTAGCTACTGTTTTATTATTACAGAGAAAAAGAAAATAATGTTTAAAAATTTGGACTATTTGATTATAATGGAGTCTTTGGGAGATGGCCTTTCCGTAATTTGAAGCTTTCTGGATAATGGGTTTCCGGATAACTATATATATATATATATATATTGTAGAAAAGCACCTCTCCTCCAAAAAAGCTAACTTGTAGCTGCCCCTGTGCTCGGTATAAATTTCATATACAACTGGAACAAAAAACTAGCACCAAGGGACTTTTTGTGCAAAAAAAAGTTCTGTATTAGTTACATTTGTATGCTAAAACCAGTTTTAGCATACAAATGTAACTAATACAGAACTTTTTTTTGTTTATTGTTTATTGTAACATCACAATGCTTCCAACGTTTCGGATCCCTGATAAAGGCCCCAATGCGGGACGAAACGTTGGAAGCATTGTGATGTTACAATAAATTTTTGCAATTTTGAAATACGGAGTGCTGGTCCCTTTTGAATTTTTATATACATTAAAATTGACCAAGCACCCGGAAAGTGAAAACTGGTGAAGGCATGCGGATACCGTCAGAATTGTTCTTATATTTATTATATATATCCTGTGCTAAATATTATGAGCTTCTTATGAAATGCCCCACCTGTATCATAGTAGGAGTTATCAGCTTTATCAAAGTTATCCCTGGCCAGTCCTGTATGTATATCAATATTTCACTGACTAATATATAGGGTATTGATAGATGATAGGTTTATTCACAAGTCATAAATACAGTATCTTGGGCTTGACAGTCATATAAGTCATATAAGTAAAGGTTATGTAGGAGTGCAGTGATCTAGTGAGTAAGTGAGAAAGTTCACATGTGGTCAGACTTAGATGTGCTCTGCTAGTTGTGGAATGTACAGCGCCGTGTTTGTACGTTAGGCAGTGGGGTATTTACAGTGTGCATTTCTGAAAATGTATTCATGTGAAACCAGTAACCAGCCAAGGGGATATCTGCAAAAAGAACAAAAATGTATGTTTAGCTCAAACTGGGAAAATCGGTTTTGCTTCCTCATTTGAAATTATGATAATTAACAAAAAAAAAAATCAGTCAATCTTTTTAAAATTGGGAAAAGTAAACTTATATTTTGCCAAGTACATTCATATTTATATTTAGCTGATAAGCTGAAGCAGGGGAAGTACGGACTAAACGGACTAAACAGACTAAAACTAGGGAAGGTAGGGATAAGAGGTACGTGCCTTTTCCCCTACATCTGGTTGTGGCCCTATTTATAGTACATATCTCAAAATCAGTATTTAACGGTGCCACCAAACTGATAGCTCCCCTGAACTGCTTTAAATGAATACATAGTCTTTAGTTAAAAGGTTCCTTCCGACACTCAGATAACCATCATTAAAACACCTCTCAGGCCTATGTCTTATTAATAAAATATAGGTTAAAAGCATGAGTGTTATAGTCAATATAATCCCCTTTACAGGACATGAAAATGGTTAATCACAGATGTGCCAATTTGTTAGGCCCCCCGGCGCTGATAATCTCTAACCTCAGACTTGGGACCAGTGCTCCTCCTCACTAAACATTAGCACTGGCCTGAGGTACTGTTCTATTGAGTAACAACCCCCTTCCCATCTTGTCTAAGGATTTTTTGTGGCTGCCCTGGGCAGTACACATGCTCAGTCAAATATAATTTCTGATTTTACTCCACAACGCAGGCTCCTGACCTCCTGCAGCCACATAAGATGCCTGGAACAAGAGACAAGATGGCAGTGCTCAGTTGTATAGTAGCCCAGACCAATGTCTTTTCCAACAAACAAGAGCAGGGGGTTCTGAGACAGGCACACTCCTATTTATTTTCATAGTAATGTGTCAGCACCACTTTAAATACATATGACTTTCTTTAGTGTAGAGCTATTTACAAAAAAAAATGCCTTTTCAGCTCTTACTGTGCAAAGAGAAAAATAAATGAGGCAGTGCACATGCCACTTCCTGAAAGGAAATCCTTAACTGAGCCCAACATGCAAAAACATTGTTCTAGTATTGCACAGGGTGAGGCGAACAAGTAATCTGATTCAATGTATGTAAATGGGATGCACCGCCAGCTAAAGGGTAAACAATACCCAGAAACAAGTTACTCTTACCGCTCATGAAAGAACATTTTGTTCAGTTTAATGTTATATTTTAGTGTTTATAAATTAAAGGAGAAGGAAAGTCGTCTTGCACTTTGGGTGCCAAATGTTAGGCACCCCCAAGTGGTTGTTTTGAATAAAGAAGAAGCCGGAAGAGGACCAATCCGTGGTGCTTGCTGGGAGAACCCCAGGCCGGTGCAGTTTTCTCATTGTAGGAGCACTGGCCCGGTGTTCTTCCAGCGAGCACCACGAATCAATACTCTTCCAGCTTCTTATTTCTTCAAATTTCCTGGGGCAGACGCATGCACAGTAGAACGAAATTGCAGATTTTTTAGCTAAAGTTCAGCTTTTCGCTCTACTGCACATGCGCAGCCGCGTGGAGAAAGGGGAAGACGGAAGTGGATCGCTCCGTGGTGCTCACTGGTTTCAAGTAAGTAAATACGATCACTTGTGGGTGCCTAAAATTTGGCACCCCCAAGTACAAGAATAAATTCGCCAGGCGCAAATTCGTGACGTATTTCACCGCCGGCAAAAATTCGCCGAATCAAAAAATTTTGGACACGGGTCGGAAACCAAGACAACTTTCCTTCTTCTTTAAAGGAATAGCAAATGGTAAAATGGTGATGTGGTGGTTTATTTCCTTTCCTGGGCTAGTGCATTATTTTCCTAAAAGGAACACTGACCTGGGAATTAACTGCAGGTACCCCCAGTACCTTCATATTGGTTTCTTTGTGCTTTAATTTTCTGTCCAGTAGAACAAAGTATTAGGCATTTGTTTACTTCCTACAATATATGTATTAATGCTTGAACTTAAACAAATTGCAATGTTCTCTGGTTGACTATGGATATTACTGTAGCCAAGGCATGCACAGTGTGCATCTGATCTGACTAGTCTTCTGTTGATTTACATTCATACAAGGGAGTTTGCAATGGAGGGGGGTGGGTAACCTTCAGATTACTTCACTAAAAAAATCCCCAAGATATAGTGCTATTTTTATATTTAGCAGGGGCTGCTGTTCCTGTATCAGTTAAGAGCTAAAGAGGAACTTTGTGCTCACCATTAAACATTGGAGCACTGAGGATGTAGTCAACTCCTTGTAAAAAACCTAAATCAGTGCTGAACTTCTCAGTGAATTAAATATAAAAGTGTACATGACTTTCCATTTTGATATTTATGCTAGAGCAATAGTGCACAGTCATGTACAGTATATGCACATATATCTTTAACTCACTAGCACTGTGCCTGAGTCGAACGATTCAAACTAAAAATCGTTCGACTATTCGATAGTCAAAGTACTGTCTCTTTAAAAAATTCTTCGACCCCCTAGTTCGCCACCTAAAACCTACCGCGGCCAATGTTAGCCTATGGGGAAGGTCCCCATAGGCTTTCCAAGGTTTTTTTGATCGAAGGAATTTCGTTCGATCGATGGATTAAAATCCTTCGAATCGTTCGATTCGAACTATTTAATCGTTCGATTGAACGATTATTCCTGCGATCGTTCCATCGAACGAATTACGCTAAATCCTTTGACTTCGATATTCGAAGTCCAAGGATTTCAATTCGGCAGTCGAATATCAAGGGTTAATTAACCTTCGATATTCGACCCTAGGTAAATGTGCCCCTAAGTCTGCTAATAAAACATGAAATAAAGCCAATAGGATTGTGTTGCCATCAATATGGATTCATGCATCTTAATTACCATCAAGTACAAGATATAGAGAAAAGGGAAATCCCTTATTAAAATGATAATTACTGTATTTGCTTAAAATGGTGTCTATGGGAGACGGCCTCTGTAATTCTGAGATTGCTGGATAATGGGTTCCCTTACAAGGGATCTCATACCTGTAATAGAAATAACGTTATCCCATTAAAGGCTGATGGCTGCCCAAGGTTCTTGAGCTGCCAGTGCACCAAATAACTACAGCAGGTCAAGAATCTACAGTATATTTATTTCCATATATTCCTATACACTCTGTCTTCTTTTTTGCATTTACACAGTATAGATATATACAATATTTTAGATTAGAATAACACTGGGGCAAGCTGATCCCATGGTTGTTGATGCACTTTGACAGAAGACTAAAGAACAGTTTCAATATGCATTTGATAAAGAGGTGATCTTCTAAAAGTTTTTTTGGACCAGATTATTTTTACCTGGGCCCCAGTGATCATAGCCATGCCATAGACCACGGCTGTTCCCCCTTGTGTGGCCCCAAACCTACCTGCTGTGTTTGCTTACCATGTGTAAGATTTAAAAGGTATCGCTACAGAGATTAACTGGTCCCTGCATTGTTTAACCCTCAAATTCAAAATTTAGTTCTGAACTTTATTGTTCACATCTGTGATCCCCCTGCATTGTTCACACTTGTAACGCCTCTATTGTTCACAACCCTAAAGCCCTGTACTGTTCACACCTGAGACCCAGGCTGAAACTGCCCACACTGTTCACTTGTTCACACCTTATTCAAAATGCTAATGAGGCACCAGCACTGTGTCACTGTATGTAGTACATATTAGACTGGTCCTGATAGGTTTCCCTGTCTCTTGCTCTGTTCTGCCTTCCCTATGCTCCTTGTGTGTGCCCTGCTCTGCCTGTGTCATACTCTGCCTGTGTGTGCCCTGCTCTGCCTGTGTGTGCCCTGCTCTGCCTGTATTTGTCCTGCTCTGCCTGTATGTGTCCTGCTCTGCCTGTATGTGTCCTGCTCTGCCTGCCTCCAAGGAGGCATATGGATTTAAGGGTATGTCTTAACATGACAACTTTTTGCACATATGAGTGAAAAGTGATATCCCTGCAGTGAGCACCAACCATTTGTTGTTTTGGTGTGCTACCACAATTAATGTGGACATGATTTTGTGGTAACATGGGTGTGGTTTAAAAACAGGGAGTAGTCAAAACTGGCTTCCATTATTGGCCCTCCACTATGAAGGCCGGAAAAATTTTGGCCCTCGGTACCACAGAAGCACTGCCATAGACCATGCTCATTGATCCCCCAAAAATCCAGCTGGAGTATATTTCTATATTATTCCATTGGTCCCCAAAGCTCATAACTTCTCAAGGAGAAACCTTAGGCAGCTGCTCTTATCTGTAGTAAATGTTAGCCGTGCTCCCATGGAACCATCTTTCCCTTATAAGAAGTAAATTTACAGGTAATGGTGGGGTTGGGGTTGACATGGCTTTGCAAAAATGGCCAGAGACTGCCCTGCAATCTGCTTATGCACATGTGACTGAATGCACATGTTACTTGACCAAGGCCAGCTTTAGGAGTCAACTGATCCTTAAGGTAAAACAGTGCAATGTAAGGCAAGAGATTGCAAGCTTAGAGAATTTCTGTGGCAGGTGTTCTTTATACTTGTCTGTACCCTGTCTGTACCTTGTTTCGGAGAAATATATCTGCAGAATATTTCCACCCACACAGTTATTATTGTAAATGTCACCTCACGCATACAGTAAAGCGTTAATCAAGGATGTGGTTAAACAGATTAAAGCAAGCTGAACTCCACCACATTCTGAGCTACATATTATTACAATAAAATGAAACAGGACTTTTTTTGGGGGCGCAACATTTTCCTGAGTAATTAAAGGAATAGTATTTCAGAAATATATAGAGAGGTGATGTATCACCCAAGACTGTCCCTGTTTACCCATTATTATGAATTAGGTGTGCTATTTCTCTCAGTAATCTAATTTTTGCTTTTCTTGGCACTATTGGGTTTAAGGACCAGTAACATCGCACAGCCTTTATTAAGAAATAACTTACCGAAACTCCACTTGCAATCCACTCCTCTTCAGAAAAGGCAACACGGCAATGATCCAATGTGTGGCGCTCGATTTCTCATCCCTGCCTTCCTTATAGGAGATATCCAGGGAGGAGAAATTAAGCACCGCACGATGGATTGTCGCCATGTCGCCTTTTCTGAAGAGGAGTGCAAGCCGAGTTTTGGTAAGTTATTTCTTAATAAAAGCTGTGCGATTTTAAAGTTTAATTAGTCTTGGTGGGTTTTTTTCATCAAAAAATGAAATTTTTTTAAAAAAATGTTTTGATATTACTGGTTGTTTAAATAAGTACATAAGGCACATAGAACTTGTTTAAGGTGACTCCAATAAAAGATTGCATGGAGCTGTGCTTATAATGATGTGTACCCAACCCTAACCTGAGCCCTCCTAACCCAAATCTGACCTAGCAAGGCAGCTCTATTTATAGACCCAACCCGCCAGTCTCTGACATCACAAAAGGGGGTGTGGCAGAAGCTGGCAGTTTAAAGGAACTGTAACACCAAGGAATGACACCATAACATGAATATTTCCAGCACCGGGAATACTGTTGTGTTTGCTTCAGAAAGACTGCTATCGTTTATATAAACAAGCTGCTGTGTAGCCATGGGGGCAGCCATTCAAGCACAGGATACACAGTAGATAACAGAGAAGTTCAGAAGAATCATTATGTATACTACAGAGCTTATCTGTTATTTGCTGTGTATTTTGTGGGTTTTCTCCTGTTGCAGCCTGAATGGCTCCCCCCATTGCTATACAATATCTTGTTTATATAAGCTATAGTAGTATTTCTAAAGCTAACACACCAGATGACCCAGTGCAGTGCAATAGCACATTATATTTTCATTTTTTGGTGTTACTGTTTCTTTAAGGTGAGGTAGAGCAGAAGCAACCCGACGACCTGGCAATGTTCTTTGGAAGTCGGCCTGAACCCAGCCCACCTACGTGTCCCACGAGTTTCAGGCTGGCCTGCACATCTCTATAAAAACTGCTGGGTTTATTTCCTATGCCCTGTCTGATGAAGGTGATTGCTTGTAGCCTTTCTCATTGTTCCTTCCTTGACTGAGGACTATGTTTTTAAAAAATACTTCTGGTATATACAACCTACATCATTATTTGTTAATTGCCTGGGAGAAAACCATTATTTCTTACTTCCTAAAGTTAAACTATTGTTGTATTCTGTTTTATTTTAGAGCTGGCTGGGTTCTCCTTATGTAACATTACCACTACCAATCGAAGTTAGTTTGGCTCCACCAGAGGTCCTGGAAATATACGGCAGAAATGTGTTAAAGCATGCAACAAAGCTAGGTTTGGACAATACATATGTCAACGAGAAGCTCCTATCTTCTAATGCAAGCTGTGGTACCCATCGCAAGGACTGCGGGAAATGCAACTGTTCCGCAGGGACAAATGACACTTCCTTCCAAGGTATATCCATTGAAACTGTCACTGATGGGACTACTCTATGTTGTTCCAAGAGCAACACCATTAACAGCCTATTAAATAACAGCCGCATTGAGAATGAAGAGACCACTTGTGATGATGGCTACCCAACACTTAATATTGACAGTGGTGGTTGCAACTTTTTGGACCAATATCCAGACAATGGCCCACACTCTGAGATTTCGAGTAACCACTCACTGGAACAAAACTCTGATATTCAGGAAAACGCTGCAAGGCCCAATCTTTTTGATTTGATTTCAATTCCACCCGAAGAGTGGGAAATACAAGCATCACCTTCTCCGGATGATGAGAATGTGTTTTATAGCAATGGACATTATGATTCCTTGTCACCTGGCTCAGGAAGCAGCGAGGACTTTGGTTATCCTAGGATGTGCCTGGATATGGATACCATCGATAGTGGTTTTGCAGGCTCTGAATGCGGAAGCCCTGTGGAAAGTGAACATTCTCCTAAGGTGCAGAACTTGGAGCCATATAGTGGGCAGTGGCAGAGGAACTATGTGAAGCAGTGGGTGCCATGACGCACCACCAATGTCAGTGGAGGCAGCTGAAATGAGTCTTTGTTAACATCTACATCAATAGGGACAATATTGAGTAATCATGCTATAGTAATCCAATGGTAACAGCTATCCCTATAAACCCCACACACCCCCTCATTTTAGGAATCCTGACAACCTATTCAACCACCACTGGAATCATGGCACAGTGGATTCCCATTCATCCTGGACCTGCCAAATTCCTTATTCCTCTGCATTGCCACCTCCTAATTTGCCATTTTTTTAGTAAAAATAGTAAAATTTAATGCAGATCAACCCATTTTTTACAAAGACTTCCATATCAGTTCTCACCGACTGGCTAGGAAACAGTCCTTATGGAGAAAAATATGACTATGAAGATTTTCATTGATCCAGGTCATGGTA